>NC_066878.1:3005657-3033157 GCF_022985175.1 Labeo rohita | reverse complement strand
TATATATAAAATATATAGACAATAACAAGTAAATATACAGACAAAACAATTTTTTTAGTCTTTGTTAATCATTATTTATTATTTTTTATTTATTATTACATACAATCTATTATTTTAATAACATACAATTTCAAAGAAAACTTTCCCATGCAAAACTCGCCATATTAAAAAAAATGGACAAATAAACAAACAAACAAGTAAGATAAGATACAGCAAATGAATCATTTTGTCTATGTATGTATTTATATTTTTTAAATACATGCAAATATTTTTATCATTTAGTGTTTAACAAAAATAAATGTAAATAAATAAATAAATAAATACATACATACATACATACCTAAAGAAAAAACAGACATCTCTGTTATTTATTATTATTTATATTTTATTATTAAATATTATTATTTTTATAACAAACAATTTCTAAATATTTTTTTTTAAAATGTGAGTGGCATTTTCCCATGCAAAACTCATCATATTAAAAAGAACAAAAACACACAAACAAACAAACAAACATAAATAAATAAATAAATAAATCTGTCCACCTGCTTTGTTATTTTTTATTATTTATATTTTATTATTAAATATTTTCTATTATTTTTATAACAAACAATTTCTAAATATTTTAAAGAAAATGTGAGTGGCATTTTCCCATGCAAAACTCACCATATTAAAAAAAAACAAAAAACAAAACACACAAACATAAATAAATAAATAAATCTAAATAAAATGAACAAACAAAAATAAATTTAAATAAATAAATACATACACTGTAAAAAATTTCCCTGTAAAAAAACGGTAATCTACTGGCAGCTGTGGTTGCCAGCATTATACTGTAAAAATACAGTGTGCTACTGTTTTTGAAATTAACAGCAAAATGCCGTTTTGTCATCTACAGTGTACAACCGTAATTTAGCAGCATATATCTGTTAAATTACATACCTAAACAAAACACAGAAACAAATGAAAATAAATAAATCTGTCCATGTGCTATGTTATTTAATATTTATATTTTATTATTTTTATAACAAACAATTTCTAAATATTTTAAAGGAAATGTGATTAGCACTTTCCCATGCAAAAATGACCAAATAAAAAAATTAACAAACAAACAAAATACATTAATAAATAAAACGTCCACTTGCTTTGTCTTTATTATTTATTATTATTTCTAATTTATTATTAAATATTGTTTATCATTTATTACAACAAACAATTTCTAAATATTTTAAGGAAAATGTGAGTGGCACGTTCCCATGCAAAACTCACAATATTTTAAAAAAAAAATGAACAAACAAAAAATGAACGAAATGAATAACGAGAAAGAAAGAAAGAAAAAAAGAATAAAGAATCCACTTGTTTTGCCGTTGTTATTTATTACTTATTATTATGTCTAATTTATTATTAAGTGTTGTTTATTATTAATTCTAACAAACTATTTCTAAGTATTTGAAAGAAAATGTGAGTTACTTTTTCCCAGGCAAAACTCAGCACCGTGACACTATGCAGTTGTTGTCAATAAATAAATCTTTGTTTGTTCGTCTGTATGTGTGAAGGCAAATTTAAAAACGTGCTCTAAATGGGTAAATCTAAATTAAGTAGTTTTATTCAAAAATAAACAGTCAAGAATATATACAGTAGACCGAATCAAACTGACTACATTATATCAGAAATGACAAAATGAAAAGGTCAGATCAAAAGGTCAAAGAGTCTGCTTTTTCTGGTTATTAGAAAGCTCAACTAACCAGGAAATGTTAGTTTTATAGCAATTCAAACATTTCATACTTCAGTTCTGCATTGCACATGATAAAAAAGACACAAAAAAATGTGTATTAACCACATGAGACTCTCACTCTCTCTCTCTCTCTCTCTCTCTCTCTCTAATTTTATAAGTGGTCCAAAGTACAATTTTCAGG
The DNA here is from genome assembly GCF_022985175.1 of Labeo rohita. Lineage (NCBI taxonomy): Eukaryota > Metazoa > Chordata > Actinopteri > Cypriniformes > Cyprinidae > Labeo > Labeo rohita. The sequence goes on along the minus strand of NC_066878.1, from coordinate 3,031,241 downwards.
AAAGGAGGAAAAAATGTTTGTTGAATTTTGTATTGGGGTCAGCTAAGATGTCTATATGGAAAACCAGAAAAAATAAAATGTTGGGTTTGGGTCCAACAAATGCTGAGAAGGTAATAAAAGGGATGATAGCTGCCAGAATCAAGATAGAGTACACATATTATAAATTGGTAAATGATATTGCAATGTTTTCTGAAATGTGGTCAGTTGGAGGAGTTTTTTGTAAAATAGAAGAAAATGGAATATTGATTTTGAATTTGTAAGGAGATATAATTTTTCTGTTTATGTGATAATTATTGTATGTTACTGAAGTAGAATAGAAAATGGTTTAATAAAGGTATTGTTAAGCCTCTCTCTCTCTCTCTCTCTCTCTCTCTCAGGGTTAGTACGTAATGGTCTTTCTGTCAGCTGCTCCACCTGAACAATGTGCATTGAATGTTACCGTGGAGACCGACAATTACTCCATTACGCTTTTGTGGAGTTGACATTGTTCTTTTAGCTCTCTACATCTTCCCTCGAAAAGCCACGTTTGCCCTCGTGCAAAAACCTGCGAAAGTTTCCAAGAACCCGCATCGCATAAATCACCTCATCACAGACCTTTCGGCATACGCCGCCGGACACGGCGACACGCATCTTGGTAATTTAAGCGAACAACGGCATTTTTGATGCGCTCGAATTTTACCTCTCGTCCCGACTGCAGCTGCTGCTATCTGAGGTAATTAGCCCCTGGCTACGGTTTAATTGCCTGTCAGCACATGCAGTAAAATGCAGGTTAAACGCCCAGGTGCCAAAAGGCTGTGTTTCCTCTGTGGCTGCCGCCCGCAGTGCTGTGATGCACAAGACAGCTTGCGCTCGTGCCGCAGACAGACAGTATAGAGAGCGAGACACGCTTTTGCCGAATACAGCTGTCCTGTGAAGCTTGCAAATTTGCAAAAGTCGGGTTGTCATGTCTGATACACCCACTTTCTACCCAGAACAAACCCCCCACTTCCCCACCTCCACCTCTCTCGAGCAAAACCGCAATTCTTTCCTTGACAGCTGTTCTTTTTCCGGCTACGTGCCGAACACAAAAAGAGCTTTTAGCTATTTCAGAGACGTGTCTATTTTGTGGCTCGCGTTCTATCCGACTCGTCACTCCGAGACGTATCGGTCTCTTTAGGTACGATGTGACAGGCGAGAGGAAGGTGAGGTGGTTACTGTGGCAACCAGCGGAGTGACTCGTAGGCTGTGACATTAGCGGGTGGAGACGGGGGGTTGGGGGGCGGTGGGATTGCTGGAGGCAGATCAGAGCAATGTGTCACTGGGCTACTGCACCAAGACATTCTCGCCGTCTCCTTGCAGGAATAAGCTCTGAGAGAGAGGGAAAATAATCCCTTTTTAGGGTCCTGCCTCTGAGGACGTCAAGCCCCCAGCTATGTCTTACTCAAAATTCATGCGACTGAACATTCCGAGTACAATTTTGTATGCATTATACTTGTTATACATGGAGCTCTTTTGATGGACTTGAAATCGGACGTCGCGGGCCTGTGTGCTACGAGAAGCCCATGGCGTGTTTCTTGCCACGTCAAGATGGTGCTGTGGGGGAGATTTAAAATAAATAAGGCGACTGCATGGTTTAATTAGCAGTGGCTGTTAAAGGAGAAGTCCACGTCCAGAACAACAATTTACAAATAATTTACTCACCCCCTTGTCATCCAAGATGTTCATGTCTTTCTGTCTTCAGTCGTAAAGAAATAATGGTTTTTGAGGAAAGCATTTCAGGATTTTTCTTCATATAATGGACTTGATTGGTGCCCCGATTTTGAACTTCCAAAATGTAGTTTAAATGCAGCTTCAGAGGGCTCTAAACGATCCCAGCCGAGGAAGAAGGGTCTTATCTAGCACTTTCACTTTGTAAACACTGGGTCTGTAGTTCAGCGTGACCTTTCGACATGATTCAATAGTTGGTGAACGCGCATCCAAGAACCTGTGCTACACAAGCTTTTGTACTTAAAAAGTATACAAATTTTTATTTTCCGAAAAAATAGATTCGCTTATTCGCTAGATAAGACCCTTCTTCCTCGGCTGGGATAATTTAGAGCCCTCTGAAGCTGCATTTAAACTACATTTTGGAAGTTCAAATTCAGGGCACCAATCAAGTCCATTATATGAAGAAAAATCCTGAAATGTTTTCCTCAAAAACCATAATTTCTTAAGACAGAAAGACATGAACATCTTGGATGACAAGGGGGTGAGTAAATTATTTGTGAATTGTTGTTCTGGAAGTAGACTTCTTTAAGACAAACATCACTATCAATGCTGGACATACTAGCCAGCAAACGGAACGTTCTCAAAGTTACAAACAAATTTTCTTCCAGTAACCTTCATTCAGAGTTCTCTGGTCTTCAATTATGCTCTTAATGGAATAGTTCTTTCTTTCTTCAGAAATGAAATTAAGGGTTTTGAGGAAAACAATCCAGGATTTTTCTCCAGATTTTTCTCCATATTTCAATGGTGGCCAATGGATTGGAATAAGGATCTTATCTAGCGAAACGTTCTGTCATTATCTTAAAAAAAAAAAAAAAAAACATTTATATACTTTTTAACCACAACTGTTCATTTTGCACTAGCTTGACCTCACACATTACATAATCACATTGGAACGGTCACAAGTGATGTAGACGGAAGTACTGTCCCAGTGTTTACAAAGCAAGCGTGCAAAGAAAATCAAACGGCCTTTACAAAAAACAATAAAACATTGATGTTGGGTGATGTTGAAGAAAATAAGATTCAAATAAGAAGTTTTTCACCCTACCCTACCTTTTTAAACCGAAGTACGCAGATGAAGAACTAACCACTTGTGACTTTTCCAAAGTAATTACGAAATGCGTGAAATCGTAGATGTGCATCGCAGAGCTAGTGTGAGATGAGCATTTATGGTTAAAAAGTACATACATTTTTATTTTTTTAGAAAATGACAGATCGTCTTGCTAGATAAGACCCTTATTCCTCAGCTGGGATCATGTAGAGCCCTTTGAAGCTGTACTGAAACTGCAATTTGGGCTTTCAACCTGCAGATCCCCATTGAAGCCCACTATATGGAGATCATTCCTGAAATGTCTTCCCCAAGACACATCATTTCTTTACGACTGAAGAAAGAAAGACACAAACATCTTGAAATGACAAGCGGGTAAGTAAATTATCCATAAATTTTTGTTTTGGAAGTGAACTTCTCCTTTAAAGGGGTCATCGGATGCCCATTTTCCACAAGTTGATATGATTCTTTAGGGTCTTAATAAAAAGTCTATAATACACTTTGGTTAAAATTTCTCAATGGTTGTGTAAAACACCACCCTTTTTACCTTGCCAAAATCAGCTCTGAAAAAATCATCCCATTCTGGTCAAGGCTGCTTTAAATGTTAATGAGCTCTGCTTGCCCCGCCCCTCTCTTCTCTCTGTGGAGTGACGAGCATGTTTACTTTAGCAGCATTTAACCACATTTAGCCGCTAAACTTACTAACTAGCACGTTATTAGGAAAGGTGATCGCAGAGATTCATAAAAAAAACCCTTATACTAACTTTTGTTGTAGGTGAAGCTGGATCACGATTGATTTACGTGAACATAGACGCATTTATGTAGATCGGGGGGCGCATTCCCTTCACAAACAAACTTGAAGCATCTTCAGTGGCTTGGATGTCAGAAATAAATGACGACCGCTATGTTCATTATTACATCCAGCAACATAACACCTTGATCGCTCAGTCGGAGATATTCTTGTCTAACTTACATCCCCGCTCCGGCATCGAAACCATGGAGGTCAGACTGTTACAGCTGATCTGAGGTAAGACGCTCATGTCAATCAACTATCGTGGGAGCGGCCTCTGTGGGTGTGACGCCACAGCGACAGGCATCTGAGAACGGCTCGATTTGAAAAAGGGGATATTATTTTTACAGATTAATTAAAAACCACTGCATGGATTTTTATCATTATAGGGTAGATGTGTACATACATTAATGTTCAAACAACATGAAATAGTGAACTTTGCCTCCGATGACCCTTTTATTATCTGTCATATGTACTTATATGTCCTGTATAAATATTCTAGTTAATATTTAATATTATTTAAACTACACCATTTATACAGTGCAGTAAAAATCTGCAAGTAAATTTAAACTATAAATTTAAATTAAAACAACAAGAAATACTAGCATATTCATTCTAGCAAAATAAATAAATAAAGCTGATTTCAGGGTGTCATTTATCCTATTCGTCTACTCGCAAACGCTGATGAGAGACAATTTATACCTCTCAGATCTGAACTAGTCAACAGGAGTTTCTCACAGGTGTCTGCGGCGGATCAATGAGCTAGTAACATCTCCCAGAGATCAATCTAAGAAGCAGACGACGCACGATCAGAACGGTTTTCCACATTATGCAGAGCAAACTGACAGATCTTTGATCGCGACAACAGACGCCACAAAAAAAGCAGCTCCCCTGTTCCTCTCCGCATCCGCTTTCATGTCTGGTGAGGTTCTGGTGCTCTGGGCATATGGTGCCTGGATCTCCTGTGATGACAAGTGACAGGTTAACAGAGCCGCCCGTGGGGGGCGCCGCACTGCGGCGGGGGGAGATGGTGGGCTGTGAGTTTGCTAAACACTCCCATCTGTTCATATCCTGAGGCGCTACTGTATCATCTTATGCAGATGAACTTGTGCGGGAAGCACGTTAGCGCACACACAGCCGAGCAACGAGAGGAAAAACGCAGCGCAGGTTCAGCCGATGCCTGGGAGCGAACATTGTTTTGTGAATTAGATCAGTTTTAAGACATACATGTAATCCCGCTGACCCAGTTTTACTCATTAACCACAGCTAGGCTGGAGGCTGTGTCTCTTAGGAAAACCAAGGTGGCAACTGACTAGCGTTTTGTTGAACTAGCAGCCTAAAGGAGAGTTCACCCAAAATGAAATTTCTATCATTAATTACTCTCCCTCATGTCGTTTCAAAGCCGTAAGACCTTTGCTCATTTCCAGAACACAAATTAAAAGAGCTTTCTGACCCTGCACATACAGCAAATGACACGTTCAAGGTCAAAAAGGTAGTACGGACAACGTTAAAATAGTCCATGTGACATCAGTGATTCAACCGTAATGTTATGAAGCTACAAGAATGTTTCTGTGTACAAAGAAAACTAAACTAACGACTTTATTCAACAAATTCTTCTCTTCTATGTCAGCTGAGACTTTTAGCTAGCTTTAGCAACAATGCTAACAACTCACTACTATATAAATGATCCAAAAATCGACTTTCTCGGTTAAACATGAGATCAAAATTACTTTTTTAAACACATTAGTAATGTTTTTGCTAACATAAACTGAAAAACGAGCATGTTTTGTCTTTGTCTTGAGTGTATATCCTCAAGACTTTCAGTACAGATTAAACCTGTGTTACTTACAGTACATAAACAGAAATCTACAGCAGTTCAATTCACTTCAGTTAATCCTGGCTAGAGATTTAGGTATTATTGTGGAGCTTTTTTTGAAAGCAGATGTCTTATCCTGTGGAAAATCTGCAAAAAAATAGATTAGAGGCTTGAGAACATTGAAACACATGTTATTTTACGATCGGCTGATACACAGAGAGCTTGATCTCTATAATCCTATAGTATGTAACTAGATACATGTATTATATTTGCTTTGGCTCAGAGACGAGTTTAAAATAAACCTAAGAAGCTTTTGGCGAAAACAAGAAATTGCCGTATTTCAAATAAAATCCTCAAATCCCTGTGAAACTGATGTAATTACTTCACTAATATACTCTGCGATTTCTGAATCTGTGAGGATGATGATGACGATAATAATAATTCAGAGTATTTTATCCTGATTGGGCTGATTAATATCACACACTGACCTGACGGTTTAAAGAGTTTAACGATGAACCGCGGTGCTCAGATGAACACAGCCAGAGATGTTGTGGGCTCTGAAGAGGTAATGAGAGCGGATCTCAGAGGCTGTCAGACCACAGTCCCTCATTAGATGCCAATTAGACATTAACGGCCTGACTTACTGCCATGGAGAGAAGTGATCTGTCTCTGCCCACCCCCGGTCACCATACAGGCCCCGAGACGGCAAATACATACTGTGAGACATACTGCTCATTTTTCTTTTTTAAAATAATTTCTTATTTTAACAAATGCACAGCTCTAGCTCATTTACTACAGCACACTCATACAGGGAATAAATGTTAAAAATATGCACCTATCACAAACATGTACATTCTTAAAAACATAGGGTTTTCTGGAGAAATGCCATAAACAAACCATTTCTTAAAGGGACAGTTCAACCAAAAATGAAAATTACCTCATGATTTACTCACTCTCAAGCCATCCTAGGTGTATATTACTTTCTTCTTTCTGGTGAATACAATCTGACTTATATTAAAAAATGTCCTGGCTCCTCCAAGCTTTATAATGGAAGTGAATGGGTGTTGAGATTTTCAAGTCCAATAAAGTGCATCCATCCATCACGAAAAGTACTCACATGGTTTCGGGTGGTTAATAAAGGCCTTCTGAAGTGAATGGATGCGTTTGCGAAAGAAAAATATCCATATTTAAAACTGTAAACCGTAATCTCTAGCATCCTCTAACTGTTGTATGCGAGTTCACGAGAGAGTGGCGTTTCAGCTGATGGCATAGGATGTATGCCATTCGTCTTACCTTCGTCTTACGTCATCTGCGCGTACAACAGTTAGCAGAACCTAGAGATCACTGTTTTTTAAAGTTTTAAATATAGAAATTTTTCTTACACAGAAGCATCGATTTGCTTCAGAAGGCCTTTATTAACCTCCTGGAGCCATATGGAGTATTTTTGTGATGGATGGATGCACTTTATAGGGCTCTACACTTACTTTTCTTTTTAGGAGCACTTTCGCTCCTAACTTTAGGCTCCTAAATTTAGGAGCACAGTTGAAATTTTAGGAGCACCTTCTAATCAATAATCCAAAAATCTGATCAAAAACTACCCTTCCCATTACGAGGTGATATTTAACTCCTTAAAGGGGAATTTGGTTTTTACCTTTGTAATGGCATTTTTCTAACTTTATTTAAAACGTCATCTTTTATGTCAAATTTCTTTTTAAAATGTCTAATTAAAACAACAGAATAACAAGTAAAATAAGAATAAGTTACCAAATAAATGAAATCAGTATTAACAAAATTAATTTGTACTACAGAGGTGGCAGAGAAGAACACAAAAGTGGCTTCTAGGTGTATTTTCATATATTTAATGAGGCATAAATTCATGTTGAGATTAATCTAAATATTATAGTTCTAAATATAAAAATTCTGAATACAGAAACATTAAATGATTTAAATAACTGAAAAGATACTTTAAAAATGAAACTAAAACTGCCAGTAGGTGGCGGCAAGTCACTGATTAATTACTGAATCATTCATTCATTTGATTCGTTCAAACAGCTGATTCATTCAGGAATAAAGCAAGTGATTCTCTTTATGAATGGAAAATTGAACCACTGACTCACTAGATTCTTTTTAAAATACACATTCATTCATAAACGAAACACCGCTGTGTTTGAATGGAGAGACGCAGCGGCTCAGTTGTGACTTGTTTTAAAGTTTTTTTGACCGCAAAGTAGAGCAAAATCAGGCAATAGTCTTATAGTCACACAGTGTAAGTCACTTAATATTAACTTCTTGTTTATTTGACTGTTGTATTAAATAAATATTGCATTTACAAACTCCCTTAAAAATCATTAAAGCGGTCACTCAGCTTAGTTCATCGCAATCTCACAAAGTTCCATTACAAACAATTAATTATTTACACTCTCTCCACTTTTTTATGAAATGATTCATGAGATATGTCTGTGATACATTACTCAATGTTGCAAACACGTAGAAACCCTTGAAGCTCCTCTCAGCGCAAACACAAATATGCTGATCGGGTCAGTTGCACATGGTGCTCCTAAATATGTTTTTCAAATGCGACTGAAATGGTCGCACTGTAAAGCCCTGCTTTATTGAACTTCAAAATCTCAACACCCATTCTCTGACATTATAAAGCTTGGAAGACCCAGGACATTTTGCAACATAACTCCAATTGTATTTGTCTGAAAGAAGAAAGTCATATACACCTGGGATGGCTTGAGATTGAGTAAATCATGGGGTAATTTTCATTTTTGGGTGAACACTGTCAGAAAAAAGGTATAGTTCTGTCCTTAAAGGTACATTTTAGTACTTTGAAAGTACACATTTACCGTCCCAACAGAACAGAACAGAACTGTACCTTTTTTTCTGACAGTAAACTATCCCTTTAAAAGAACCACTTCTTTCTTAGTTTAGAATATTTTAATTTAAATGTCCTTTCACCACTGTAAAGAACCTATTTTGAAAGGTTCTATGGAAGTTTTAAGCGTGTATACAGGGAAAAAATCATCAACTGCAGCAACAAATCAAGTCAAAGTTTTCCTCAGCTACGTCACAGCAGACAGATCCTCCTGAAGCACACTTGTGCTCTGGGTCGGTGAGCGTTTCAGCAGGCCGTCTGTCTAAACCACTTCAGCTCAGTGGAGAATCCTGACAGGTCACCAAAAAGCAAATATTTGCTCTTAAGCTTCTGGCCGCTTTAATTCATTTGTTTTCGTCTCTGCGTTAATTCTGTTCATCTCCATATGCCAGGCGGATTACCGCACAGCAACAGATCTGCTGTCTGGATGTGGACACTTTAATTACTCCGCGTGGCCCCTGTCTGTGTGGCCCTGGATTGCGTCCCAGGGGTCCATTTTTCAACCTACTTATAAGACAAGTGGCATCACCATCACAGAGGGGAACTATACGCAGTGCCATCTTCAACTAAAGTCCAAAGACAGAGCAAGGACAAAACAAACGTTGATGTCTAATGATTGTAGATTAAAAAGATTTCCTTCATTTTAAACTAAACAATGCACATTCTCCGGTAACATTTTAGTATAGGGACCAATTCTCAATATTAACTAGTTGCTCATTAGCATATATTATTAACATATTGGCTGTTTATTAGTACTTCTATAGCACTTATTCAGCATGACCATACATCCCTAATCCTACCCAGTTACTTAAACTTAACAACTACTAACTATTAATAAGCAGAAAATTAGTTTATTAAGGCAAAAGTCATAGTTAATGGTTTGTTAATAGTAAGAAATGGACCTTAAAATTAAGTGTGACCCATTCTCTGATTCAAGACTAATAATGATTTGAGTTAAAATTTGCAGTCTTCCCATTAATTCCTCATCACTGTAATGAAAAAGACACATAAACTATGTATAATTATTATTTTTTTAAATATAAAATAATCTTATTTAATATTAACATCTAAAAATACACGTCTGCATTCATTAAGTTTATTTAATGTTTTTGAAAGAAGTCTAAAGATGGAAGAAGATTTGAAAGAAGACTTGACAAAGTCCATGAAGATGAAATTTACTTGATCAAAAAATATATAGTAAAAACATAAATATTATTACAATTTAAAAGTAAATATATTTTAAACTGTAATTTATTGCTGTGATGGCAACAAATTTATCTATCTATCTATCTATCTATCATATTTTGTCATTTATAATTATATTAGAATAATTACAATATATCATATAATATAAGAATGAAAAAAAAACATAATGATCAACACAATTTTTTATATATCATCTATAATTATAAAAAATAGAATAATTACAATACATACAAAAGTCGAAAGTTTTTTGAACAGTAAGATTTTTAATTTTTTTTTTAATTACAACAAAACAGTAACATTTTGAAATATTTTTACTATTTAAAATAACTCTTTTCTATTTGAATTTATTTTAAAATGTAATTTATTTCTGTGATTTCAAAGCTGAATTTTTAGCATCATTACTCCAGTCAGACGATCCTTCAGAAATCATTCTAATATTCTGATTTGCTGCTCATTTTTTATTATTATGTTGAAAACAGCTGAGTAGAATTTTTTCAGGTTTCTTTGATGAACAGAAAGTTCAGAAAACAACATTTATCCAAAATGGAAATCTTTTGTAACATTATAAATGTCTTTACCATCACTTTTGATCAATTTAAAGCATCCTTGCTAAATAAATAAAGAATTAATTTAATAATTTATTTCCCAAACAATAAATAAGAAATAAAAACTTATACCGACTCTAAGCTTTGAATGGTATAGTGTATAATGTTACGAAAGCTTTTTATTTCAGATGAATGCTGATTTTTGGATCATTTTATTCATCAAAGAATCCAGAAAAAATGTACTCAGCTGTTTTAAATATTGATGATAGTAATAATAATAATAATAATAAAATGTTTCTTGAGCAAATGAGCATTGATTTCTGAAGGATCATGTGACACTGGAGTGATGATGCTGAAAATTTAGCTTTAATCACGGGAATAAATTACATTTTAAAATATATTCAAATAGAAAACAGTTATTTTAAATAGTAAAAATATTTAAGAATTGTACTGTTTTGCTGTACTTTGGGTCAAATAAATGCAGGCTTGGTGAGAAGAAGACTTCTTTAAAAAACATTAAAAATCTTACTGTTCAAAAACTTTTGACTGGTAGTGTAATTATAATTTAAAAGCGTGTGCACACACACACACACAAACACATAACTGTGTGTTACAATTAGAGTAATGAAAATTTAAAAAAGGGGAAAAGACACACAGTAACAGCCTTGTACTGAATGACTTCCCCGTACACATCCTTGTTGGTGCAATGTCTTCCCTTTTCCTCTAAATCTTCTATCTCAAGGGTCAGCAGGCTGAGGTCACCCCTCCCCCACAGCCACCCGACTTCCACTCATCTGTCCATCTAATCTGCCGAGACCCATCTGCTCAATGCACCCCACACAGAAGAGCAGAGCACAGCCATGACAACAGCAACACAAGCTGTTTGAAGAGTGCACCCATCATCACTCACCAGTGTTTGTCCAGCGTCTAGATGCTGACTCGCTCAAAACCTAACCTCAACGACAGGTGCAAAGTCACAGCGCAATTGACATGACACAACATTCATTTCAAAAAGCAAAAATGACAAAAAAGACATGTCAAACATAAAATTCCATTTTAGAATTCCTTCATATTATATTTCAATTTCACTTCAAAAATTCTTTTTTTAAAATTCCAATTAATTATACATATTTAATGAATTAAAAAAAAATAAATATATACTATATATAGATATAAATGGATCAGTCTAAGATGATCCATTTAGGCATTTAGTGTTTTTTTTGGAAAACGCAGCCCTGACTGATTACATACAAACAGGGTATTATTATCCAAGCGGCACACCTGTCCATGTCATTATATCCCGGAAAATAATACAGCACTCACAGGTGGTTTCATTTGTGTAATAACACACTGTGTCTCCACAAAAACCTGAGCCAAAAGAAAAAAAAACTTAAAACGAATACTCAGATGTCATCAATTATAAATCCTGGTTCAGATGAGACCACATTTAAACATTTTAACACATTTTAACAAGTGCAGCATCTGGGGTTAGTCATTCATAAATAATTCACCGCATGTTCACAATATTCATATCAGGACTCATATGTGGGAAAGAAACTGGTGTCTGGTGCCTCTGGCTTTAAGTCATGAGTCTACAAGACAAGGCAAAAAAGCCATTTGTGTTAGTAAATATATAATTTATTATTATTATTATTATTATTATTATTATTATTATTATTATTATTGTCCATATATACATTCTCCAAACCGCTTACCCTGTCAAGTCTAAGGTTGCAGGAATGATGGAGCATTAACAATAATAAAAATGATAATAATACATATTATTGTTGCGTTTTTTAAGTTGAAAAAATATATATTGTTTTCAGAAAATATAATTAGAATTTTTTTTTTCAGATCCAATGTTCAAATTAAGAATGTAAAAAAATCTATATTTATAAAAATATTTAATAAAATATATTTTATGATTTTTTTTAAAATTATTTATTATTTATTTATTTTTATGCAGAGTACATAAGCTATGAATGCCTGAGGAAGCAACAATAAATCTGTTGCAACCCTGTCATGTTTTATGCACATCTGTCAGTGCTAAACAATGAATCTATGCTCTTTCCCCCCATAAACATTCGTTCAGCAGTGTAAAAGAGCAGCCTTGTCTTGACTCAAACTTGACTGCGCAGTCACACAGAAGATGGCTGCACACGGTCACATGATTTGGCCTCCATTTTGGAGTTTGCATGTTTGAGCAGTTGCACTAGCGGCAAAGCTTTACCGCGGGAGGAAGAGAGATAGCAGGCCTGAAACCCTCAGAGCGCAAGAGAAAGGATGAAACATACTTACAAACAGAGTGAGTAATAACTGTTAAGAGAACAGGGCTTATCTTCTCCGCACAGATAATATGAAGCTCTCAATTAGATGAAACGCAACCCCCCCCTCTCCCTTTTCAGTTATTTTGTTCAATTTCTCCAGGCAATTTACTAAAAAAAAAAGAGCGCAGAAGATTTTACTGGCTACAAATAGAAGAGGCATGCAACGTGTCAGCCAATCATTTACCTGCGTAGCTAGCAGCGGAAAACCCTAGCAACAACATTTCTATTTATTGAGGAATATGGAAGTTTTATACTGTTTCTGTCTTATGCTATTGCTTATCTTTTTTTCTTTTACTCAAGCGCAGACTTGATTTACACTGATTAGATATTAAACCCTGTTGATAAAAACACCTAAAACCACCCTAAGGTAGGTTAGCAAGTCTCCAGAATTAAAATTTGTAATAAATTGGTGATTAAACACACATCAGACGTTAAACGCAACAGCAGCTAAGTCCTTGTAGCTGTTAGCCGTTAGCTTTGTTTGTTTTCACATAGCGTGGTGCAACCTTGAGCGTTTTACTCTTCCTTTACCAAACGTTTCACCCTATTCACGAAACATTTCAAAGATTATCATGAAAGCGGCTGCCAGGTTTCTTCCCTTTTCTCTCTGTAAACAATAGCAGGGAAGCGGTGTGTTGTGGGGCTGTGGTCACGAGCACAATGAGCGCTGAACAAACGTCGCCACCATTCAAACACACTGCGGCAGCTGTCCGCTGACGATAAGGGCTCACGGACACGCTCCTCAACAGTGATTAGCTGCTGCTGTGGGGGAAACTGATTTGCAGATGCAGGATATGGAATAAGGAGTCAAAGGTCAAATGAGGATTATGACATCATCATCAATTAGCCAGATTGGGGATGATTTTTACGTTCCAATTTAGGTCTTTAGGGAGGCCAAATGTTATTTTTATGTGTTTTCTAAGCTGGATATGATCCAGTCCAAGGATGAGGTTTAATCATCTACGTGGGAAGAACTGTAATCAACACCAGCATACAATGTGAGCAATTTAACAAAGATTAAACTGAAATTGAAATCAGAATAGACTGGATTCAGCGTAATATCTTTCATATTTATATTTGAAAGAGCTAATGTGATATATATGTCTAGCATTGGCCAACAATTGATTGTATACAGTTGAAGTCAAAAGGTTACATACACTTAAAATCTTATTTATTTTACCAAAATAAGAGGGAACATACAAAATGCGTGTTATTTTTTATTTAGTACTGACCACATAAGAAATGTTTACATATAGTCCACAAGAGAAAATAATAGTTGAATTTATAAAAATGACCCCGTTCAAAAGTTTACATACACTTGATTCTTAATACTGTGTTGTTACCTGAATGATCCACAGCTGTGTTTTTTTTTTTTTTATTTAGTGACAGTTATTCACGAGTCCCTTGTTTCAGTTAAACTGTCTGTTGTTCTTCAGAAAAATTCTTTGGTTTGAGCATTTTTGTGTATTTAAACCCTTTACAACAACGACTGTATGGCTTTGAGATTCATCTTTTCACACTGAGGACAACTGAGACGCTCACTGGTGCTTCAGAAGAAAAACCATGCATTAAGAATGGTGAAAACTTTTGAATTTGAAGATCAGGGTAAATCTTACTTAATTTTGTCTTCTGGGAAAGTATCTTCTGTAGCTTCTGCAGGGCAGTACTAAATAAAAAAAAATTAAAAAATGATATTTAGGCAAAAAAAGCACACATCTTCATTCTTCAATGCCCCAGCTCTTAATGTATGTTTTTTCCTTCTGGAGTACCAGTGAGCTGTTTTAAAGAACAGCAGGCAGTTTAATTGTTCAGGACAAACAAGGAACTCATGAACAACTATTTCTAAACAAACAAACAAAAACACAGCTGTGGATCATTCAGGTAACAACACAGTATTAAGAATCAAGTGTATGTAAACTTTTGAACAGGGTCATTTTTATATTAAATTCATATATAAATTCAGCTATTATTGTCTCTTGTGGACTATATGTAAACGTCTTTTATGTGAAATATCTTATTTAGGTCGTTACTAAATAAAAAACATGCATTTTGTATGATCCCTCCTATTTTGCCAAAATAATTAAAATTTTGCAGATTCTGCAAGGTGTATGTAAACTTTTGACTTCAACTGTACTTATATGTGTTATATATGTACACAAGTGTACAATAACAATATACACACTTAATGTCAACATGAAATGTCATTTGAAACCCATTGTACTTCACTAATGTAATGTATTTCGAAATGAAAGAGAATGTTTTAAAAATACTTAAGATGGGACATGTTTTTATCCATTACAAATTGTTTGAATTATCAAAAGTGGGCATTCAAATACTAGTATAAAGCCAGCCATGAGGGGTTTCAAAATAAGATGGCTTGGTGACATCAGCAAAACGGCAAAAAATAGTTTCTACCTTTTTTTTCTGTTGATTCCAACAAAAACTGTAAATAGTGTTGCGTTTTGATGCTGTCGAAACATTGGGCCTCATTCATGAAACTTACGTAAATATATGAGTTAATTCAGAGTATTTTAGGTGCAAAACAGACCTTCCCGAAAACTCTCCTCGAAATTGGGCCAGTTTTGGGCTAGCACTACTAGTATCTCATTTTGAAGAATATTAACTGAATATAAAAATGCAGTAATCAGCAATCTTAACTTCTCCATTGTTGTTCAGTCATTCTGCAAGTACGATGATTGGTTGGCTTAGTATTTGTCCCACCCCTCCTCCATTAATTGGACGGTTGGGTAAAATTTAACAGTGATAAGCGCTGCATTTTACCCAGAGTTGGAAAAAAAAATAGGGCAAACAAACTTGTGAAATGTCATTACGGCAGTGAATCAAAATGCAGTGTCATCAGTTTGCCCAAATAAAACACAGAACGTTTTACTCACCATGTACACGTGGTAGCGAACAGGAGTACATTTCTTTTGTACCAACTAACATTTGAATCAAATCATGTACGTCAGAACAGCCTTTACGAACAATTTACACAAAAATTTGTTCTGCTTGTGTTTCATGAATGAGGCCCATTTCTTAAACAACAAAGAATATCAACCGTCAGTTCACTGTTCATAAATATTTCAACAACCACCATTAGCATAATCCATAGTAATCAAGAAATCATCCCAAACTCCTTACAATCCTTTTAATCTGATGCCTGAGAAACCAGTGAGCCTTGAGAAGCGTTCCTATGCGAAAGCACACATGCATCTCTCCCTCCGTGTACCCATATTTCTCTCTGGCACCCGCAGCATGATTAATGCACACCGATATTGATTTTCTTCCTCTCCTTTTCAGAGTATCCCTTTTATTTATCCGGGCTAAGCCTCGCTCGTCTCTGTCAGAGTGGAAAAGACGCAGGGATTCAGAGAGGGTTGGGAATTCTGGGAATTCTGCTCACTGAGCACTGATGTACAGAAAAGGTTTTTAAACAGTTCGGATGGAAAGAGCATCGCTCACCACCCCAGAGCCGCTTTCTCTCCGGTTTGCCTGTTTACACATGCTGTCCTCGGCGGGCTGGTTGACCCATTTTTCTCCAGATAACAATACTTCAACCAATCACAGGGAAAACCGAGGACAAAAGTCCCCAGTCCTGCTTGTCATACACAGAAACACAGACTGCAGAGGCGAGAGCTCAGCCTCACCCAGCTTGGAGGAAAAAAGCCGCAGTGGGACCAGTTAAAAACATTAGCGCTCCTCTACGATGCTTTTGAATCCTACGTTTTCAAATATATCTATACATTTGAATGGTCAAATGGTCTGCTTTCCATGTGCAGGAATGCACTGATTGCTTTCGGCTCTGCCGGCTAAATGATCTCAAAATATTGAGCATTTATGAGTATTTATGAAGCAGATTAGCACTAATGAATCTATTCGTTACTGCTGGGCCTTGTTAGATTCACTCCATTAAGTGGGTGTTTGGTTAAATGGGCGCTACGCCCCACGTTGGGCGCCAAATGTGATTTTTAGTGAATGGTCAGCTTGCTGCTCAATGGTTTGCAAAATGTCAACACCACAACTGGAAATCATGGAAATGAAAATCTCCAGCATGCCACCAGCATTAGCTGACACACAACAAGGCCTGAGGTTGGATTTGCACACTCTGACAGACTGACAGTGTTTCTGGCATTTAATCTACATCAACACATATAGGCTTCTCTGAGTAAGAATCTATTTTTCTATGTTCACCAAATCTGTCTGCACCAAAATGCGTTTGTTCACTGCGGAATATGAGCAGGGTAGAACCAGAAAGAGGGGAAAAAACAGAACAGAAAGGCTCTGTCTCGCTGACGCTCACTCTCTCTCTCTCTTTAGTGGTTGTTCTGGCCAGAGGTCTCAGTGCGAGGCATGTGTGTGGAATGCTAAGGACTCTCTAAAGTGCCTGTAGCGGTTTGTTCTGTGGCTCACCGCTGAATAACACAGCCGCCTGCAACCAGATCTTCCCAGAATCCCCTGCGACTAAAACACCTGTGCAATACCAAATAATGCTGCATATACTGCAACTATGAAACCACAGTTAGTGGCGCCTGCTAAAGCAAGGATCACTCTTACTATGCCATACTTTGCGTTAAAGGGATAGTTCGCCCAAAAATAAAAATTCTGTTACGTCGTCGTCGTCATTTTCAGAACACAAAAGAAGATATTTTTGATGAAATTCGAGAGCTTTTTGACCCTGCATAGCACATTGCACATTGAAGACCCAGAAAGGTAGTAAAGACATCATTAAAATAGTCCATATGACATCAGTGGTTCAACTGTAAATTTATGAAGCTACAAGACTACTTTTTGTGCGCAAAGAAAACAAAAAACACAACTTCATTTGGATACGTCATGGCACTCTTGCAAACACACAGCTAAGACTGACACAGAGAAGAAATTGTTAAATAAAGTTGTTATTTTTGATTTCTTTGCACACAAAAGTACTCTTGTAGCTTCATAATATTCCCGTTGAACCACTGATGTCACATGGACTATTTTAATGATGTCCTCACTACCTTTCTGGACCTTTAACGTGGTAGTTGCGTTCATCAAAAATATCTTAATTTGTGATCAGAAGACGAACAAAGGTCTTACAAGTTTGGAACAACATGAGGGTGAGTAATTAATGACAGAATTTTCACGTTTGGATAACTGAAATCTTCTATTCAAAGGACTAAGGCATCATTGATCAGATATTCATGGTATACACAATTAAATGGCAGAAACTGCAACAAAAAATAGCTCAAATGCTAAAATGCGATAGACAATTTTAAATACATGCTGTTCTTTTTTAACTTTTTATTCATCAAAGAATCCTGAAAAAACATCACAAGATCCAAAAAAATATTAAGCAGCACAGCTTTTTTCAACATTGATAATAAATAAGCATATTAGTCATTTCTGAACGATCATGTGGCACCAAAGACTGGGATAAACGCTGACGAAAATTCAGCTTTGCATCATAGGAATAAATTATATTTTAAAGTATATTAAAATAGAAAATGGTTATTTTAAATTGCAATAATATTTCACAATATTACTGTTTTTTTCTGTATTTTTGATCAAATAAATGAACGGCTGCCATTAGAAATGGACATTAGGCCTATGTCGAACAGTACAAATCTGAGATTTGAGGAATTTTAACATTTAGAAAAACAAAAGTGAGTTCAAATCCACTAGACAGAAATACAGATAGAAATAAATATTTTATAACAAAAAAGTATACAGCAACTTCACTTTCCCTCATGTGAGATCACATAGAAAGCTTATTTATTTATAGAATATCACAGAAGAATAGGTCTCAGAAAAATTTAGAGGGGCCATTAGCAAATGTACCTCACGCACACACAGATTCCTTTAAAATGCCCTCAACAGCGTGGCGTAAGTGTTCCACATCCAGTGAACTGTGTTTAAACTGTTGTTTGCAGGAATATTGCTTTACCTATGAAATATTTAGCACGGAAAAGAGGCGCAGACAAGCGGCAAGCTAATGTTTTGTGACAGGCGCTATTAAATGACAGGCATCTGTCAGATTCATTGCACACTTTCGTTGAAATAGACCCATCTTGGGCTCCAACATTCATATAGGAATATAATGTGCACACAAATTGAGATTGAGCATTAGACGTGAGATGTTTGAGGAATTTAAAGACTATAATTTAGACTGCAGGCGAACATTTGTCACATTACTCCCTGATGATGAATAAAAGCTTCATATATCTCATCTGTGTCTTTAACCGAACCGAAAACTGCGACACATCTACGGAAAATGTCCCCGCTCGCTCCCCAGTATAAACGACTTTTGATTCTTTATTGAATTTGCTAAATGCCCCATAAAACGAGCCGACAGCCCTGAGGGAAGGAAACAGTTGTGTAGACGAGTGTTCCATTTAGCTGATACGGATTTTCAAAACCGCGCTGCCTCTGGAAGGGAACTAGGTCAGTACAGTGGATCTCGGTGACACGACTGCCACCGTCCACTTCTTCAGGATTAGACAGCCGTGAGCTGAGAGAGGAGCTCTTTATAAGAGCGTTACTGTGACAGCATGCCAAGTTAGAGACTAATAAATCTCACGTTGTCAGCAACAGGACAAGAAACGACTTAAAGATGTGGATGTGTTTTCGAGAGCAGGCTTGGGGTTGTTAAACTGATGGAAAACCAAGAAAAGCAAGGACTGTAATTGGCTAAAATTTGCTTGGGAAGATCAACACTGCACTGATTTTCAGGGATGCTATTAGTTGACCTTAAAACGTTGTAATTTACTCATCCTCATGTCGCAAATCCATTTGAGCTGCTTTCTTGTGTGGATCACAAAAAGTTTTGAAAAATATCCAGACCAATATGATGAAAGTAAATGAGAACCGGATATATGAAAGTCCACCATGAAAGTATCATAAAGTGTTTTTTATGACTCATGCACTATATTCCAAGTCTTCTGAAGCCATACAATAACTTTGAGTGGATGCAACCTCAAATTAAATGGCAGCATTGACGTCAATGACATTTGAGTCCCCATTTACTTTCATTATATGGAAACAAGCGGTTTATGCAAATGGTTTGGAACAACATGGGTGACATTGGTGAGCTGTTGCTTTAATGGATTAGTTTGTTCCAGAATAAAAAATTCCTGATAATTTACTCACCCCCATGTCATCCAAGATGTTCATGTCTGTCTTTCTTCAGTCGAAAAGAAATTGAGGTTTTTAAGAAAAACATTCCAGTATTTTTCTCTGTTTAGTAGACTTCAATGTTGACCAACGGCTTGAAGGTCCAAACTGCAGTTTTAATGTAGAGCCCTTTGGAACTACATGATCCCACAGAGGAATAAGGGTCTTATCTAGTGAAGCAATTGGTCATTTTCTAAAAAAAGTAAAAGTTTATATACTTTGTAACCACAACTACTTGTCTTGCATCTCGACACAGCTAGTGCAAGACAAACATTTGTGGTTTAAATGTATAGAAATTTTTACTTTTTTTAAGGAAATGACCAATCGTTTCACTAGATAAGACCCTTATTCCTTGGCTGGGATTGTGTAGAGCTCTTTGAAACTGAACTGAAACTGCAAGTTGGACCTTCAGCCTGGTAACCCCATTGAAGTCCACTACATTGAGAAAAATCCTAAAATGTTTTCCTCAAAAACCTTAATTTCTTTTTGACCGAATAAAGAAAGACACAAACTTTGATGACATGGGGGTAAGTAAATTATCAGGAAATTTTTATTCTGGAAGTGAACTAATCCTTTAAAGTAATCTTAAGTTCGAGCACAAAATATGCATACAGCGTCCAGTGTCCTACCTGAGACGAGTGGTACGGTGTCTCTCTCCCATGACACAACAGTGATGTAGTTCTCCACTGAGGAAGGAATAATGCACTTGAAGACCGCTACGCTGCCTCTCATCGCGGTCTGGTCCGCCACACGGACCGTATAGGGCTCTCGTAAGACTAGAGAGAAAGGGTTTGTGTTTATTGATACTTGGATGAATAACATGGACTGCAAAAATATGTAAACACAGTGTTTTTAATACTTTCTTCTAGCTTAATGTGCAGGGCAAGTAGTCTTTCACCAAAAAATAAACCTGACACTACCAAAACACTGTTTTACTTCTTTTTTACTCTTTTTTTTTTTTCTCCGGCTAGCCCAGCATAGCAACAGTGGCTCAGCCAATGGTGTGAGTTTGGGGTGGGGCTATTTGTTTGACTGACCAATGACAGGTGACACAAGTGAAACCTGTCTGAAAGCAGTCATTAGTTTAGCAGTTTGATTTAGTGACACTAGTGGTGCAGAAATTACACACTTAGGGCCAGATTTACTAAACAGGCCAAATTAGCATTTGAGCACAATTCCATAAAAGTGCAGAAAATTCTGTGTGTCATTTACTGACAATGCACACATTAAAGAACACAGACACAGCCAAATCCTTTCCATAATGACCAGCGCAATCTACCAAGAGCAGCACAAATTACCACCTGCTTTAAAACATGCTTTTTTGGGGCGTTAAATAATGACACAAATACCAGTAATTTGACGAGCGCAAACATTAGTAAATCACATTGCATGATTCATTTTAATACTCTCCTCCCATACATTTTCAAAAAGGTCAGGCGCAAAAATAATTGTGTCCACACCTTTTCAGTGCTAATTTTTCACTGTGCGTCTTCAGTTAATCCTGACAGTACTATTTTAACGCCAAAGGTTACCTGAGGAGCAAAATGTTTTGTTTTTTTGACAATATATTTAGTATGTAAATGCATTACGCTTGTTCCATGTACATTTTAATCATAAACCTCATTAAATTGATTGTTTTATGTCTTCTTTATGAGCAGTGATTTGCTACTTCTCAGTCAGTTACAAGTGATAACAGGGGGAGGGGCATTTTCATTCTAGAGAGAATCTGATTGGACAAAATGTGTGTAGTGCAGGATGAGTCATCAATATTTTTGATCAATTTTCTCAGACAACAAAAAACTGAATTTCAATTGTGTACGTCTGCATTTATAACTATTTCAGAAAGATTGTCAACATTTACACTCAAAAACAATATTTATGCATGAATTTAAGATTTATGTATTTGAGATACACGTAAAATTTTCATCCATTTGGATTATACAATTTTAACATAAAATTAATGTGATGCATATTTGTTATCATACAGCACATAAATGAGATAAAAAAGGCACATGTAATATTTTTGCACTCAAAAATGTGGCATACTTTATTAGTAGCCAGCAGCTATTTGCACTAAGTGCAAATAGCCATGGATTCTATGCACACAAAGTGAAAATAGCAGTATTTATTAGCAATATGCTATTTACACTAAGTGCAAATAGCAATGGATTCTATTTACACTGTGTTAAAACAGCAGTATTTTCTGCTATTTATACTATTTATTGCAAATAGTGGCAATTATCTGCTCCTCAGTATTGGAGTACTTATAAAAAAGTATGCAATAATAACGTATTGAGTGTAAATTATAATTTTAATTCAAATTAGTAAATGGATGCCACCTTATTGGGACAATAAAGCCCTCCCTACACCTACCCTAACCCTACCCGATACTTTATGTTTAACTTCTTGATTATTTCCTTCATTTTTATTGAAAATAAACACCTTTCCGATGTGATATGATATTTGAAAAGGGAGAAAAAACAAGTTTGGCAAAATGTGGATTCGAACTCGGGTTGATCGCGTTAAAAACACTATGGCATGGGCTTTACCATCTACGCCACTGAAGCTGATGTTTGACAATCGTCTTTTGTAGTGTTGACTAACCCAATCACGTTTGTGGGCGGAGTTAATGTAAACAGCCTCTGCCAACAAGACAGGCTATTTGCACTTAGTGTAAATAGAGACCCCATTATTATTAACTATTTGCATCTCTTTGATTTTATTTAAATAACCATATTTTCAAAAATCCATTTATTCAAAAATATTCTGTTAGTTTAAATGTAAGATGTTTTGGTGATAAACATGATTATTGTGTGTTTAAAATGCATGGAGTTTATTAGTACTATTACGAAAATCGTACCTGTTTCATTTACGTATGACTGACATTTACGTATGGCTGTTTATTAGTTTTAGTTCATTTTAGTATTTGTATGTTTATGTTAAAACTGTGCAATCCAAATGAATGTATATGCAATTCAAACCAAAACTAATTTTGATTTGGCTTTAAAACAATCTTGCAACAATCTGTAATATCTCCAAAACTCACCGGCCTTAATATGAACATCTTGGCTTCTAATTTTCCCTGAAGGATTTTCTGCTGTGCAATAGTAAGTGTTGTCGTGGATCACTTTGCTAAAGCTGGACGGAGGAAAGTGGAAGATCTGGAGAGTGCCGTTTGGATGGACATGGCGGATCCCTGGGACGTTGTAGCTCTCCTCGCCGGTGGCCAGATACCAGCGCAGGGTAGCGGGCGGCACCGCTGCTGCAGGACAGGGAACCAGAGTCCCCGTGGTGCTGGCGAACACTACCTCTTGCAGAGATGCATTGACAAAATACAAGCTGGAATGTAGGTCTTCACTGAGAACTGCAGGAGACAGGAGAAGACGTGCGGTTAGTGTTTTTTTTTTTTTTTTTAGATTTAATCGCAACTCAAGTCTCTTTCTCTCTGTATGAAAGAACTAACAGCTTGTTTGCCACAGCTGGTCTACACATCTCCTGGGATGAATTACTTTAACAGCTCATAAATATATTAAAACACTTAGTCTTGGCACCTTTTGGTCAGTGGTCCATTAGATTCAGGGTTCAGAATCATACATGCTTACACAGCCTGCAAGTTTCAGGTAGCTCTATACATCTCACAGAAAACTGTACTAATCTTCCTAAATGTACTAATCTTTTAAATAAAACTCGGACGGATTGTACTGGAAATGCTGCCAGCAAGGCCAAATTCAGCCATGTTTCTCCACTGGGACTTTTAAAAGAGATGATTTCATTTAGAGAATGAGTCCTAAGCCTTGTTTTAATGAAACCACATAATTTCTCATATTATATTAATTCATTACATTTTTTAATGGCCATTGGCAATGCTACAACAGAGTTATGCCAGTAAAGCCCTTTAGATTTTAAATTGGTTTGTTCACTTATACCTTACATTTTCAGATGGACATACTGGGCACGAAAACCAATTTCAGTGCCCTGGGGTATTTTATAGATAATGGAGCTCAGTTTGGAGCTATGGATAAAGCTACTATTGTCTAAAAGCACATAAAAAATAAAATATTTATACCCATACTCTAGCAAGTTGATTCTCTTAGATAAAAACACAGATAGATGGAAATAGAACACAAGGGGGAAAAAATGACAATAGAAAGTCAAGCTATTTCTTATACATTTGACTGGTTGTGATCGAAATCTACATTTAATCAAAAGTACAAAGTCAGCACAATTTGTGTTTATGTCACAACTTCCTTTTTAAAGGGAAAGTTCACACAAAAATGAAAATTCTGCCACGAATTACCCACCCTCATGTCGTTGCTGTGTATGCAGGGTCAGAAAGCTCTCATATTTTATCAAAAATATCTTTATTTGTGTTTCAAAGTTGAACAAAGGTCTTACAGGTTTAGAATGACATGAGGGTGGAAAATTAATGACAGAATTTTCATTTTTGCATGAACTATTTTTTTTACAGGTCAGAGAGTTAGTAGGACAAAGAGAGATACATATCAAACCTAACATTTCACTCACATCAAATATACTATTTTCATAATTTACATTCATTAAATTCCCAATTTATCATTTTGCATTTAGCACATACTTTTCAGCATTTAACATAACAGTGTTTGTAGTTCAACACTGACAATCCAACATTTTTTTTTACACACAAAACATAAACCTAAAGTCTATTGATAATCCAGAGCAAAGCATCAGCGAAGGATCAAAAGAACTTTGGATCTTAAGAAGAATCATAAAATATTAAAAGACTTTATGTCAATACTGAGATTATACAGTGATACCCTGCAGCATTCTAACAGATAGTTTATGCACTGCCACTGTATAGAATTCCATAGAAACATTATTATTATTATAAGATAAAAAGTCAAGATCAAAAATAATAAAAAGTATGAATTTTAAATCTTCTGATTTATTTCATGTAATATAATTCTAAATACATTTTATATAATAGTGTTTATTAAATATCTCTACACTCAAAAAAAAAAAAAAATGCTGGGTTAAATACAACGCATCAACTAGTTTGTTTTGACCAAGTGGCTGGGTTAAATGTTTAACCCAACCTTCTGGATAGTTTTATTTAACTCAACTATTGCTTAAAAACTAAATTTCTTGCTTAAAAAGAACCCAAAATATGTTGTAAAATATAAAATCAGACACATAATTACTAGAGGCATCAGAAATAATCAAAAGCGATTTAAAAAAATGTTTATTTAATTGTTTATTCAACTTATTAAGAAATGTTCATTTTTTGAACATATTAATAAATGATAATTTCCAACCTATTCCTTTACAAAAAAAAAAAAATGCTGGGTTAAAAACAACCCAGTACTGGGTGAAATATGGACAAATACAGCATATGAGTTGTTTCGACCCAGCATTTGGCTTAAATCTTCTGGGTAGTTTAATTTTAATTCAACTATTGCTTAAATGTTACTATATTTCTTGCTTAAACACTCTAAAAACTGCTGGGTTAAAAACAACCTAGCGCTGGGTAAAATATGGACATACCCAGCAACTGGGTTGTTTTGACCCAACCTTCTGGGCAGCAACCAAACCACTGGGTCAAAACAACCATATTTTGTAGTTTGTCCATATTTTACCCAGCGCTGGGTTGTATTTAACCCAGCAGTTTTTATAGTGAACTGAACCCAAATAGGTTGGAAATTAACGTTTATAATGATTGTCGCTGATGACTCTAGTAAGTATGTGTCTGATTTATTAATTTACAACCTATTTTGAGTTCATTTTAAGCCAGCCATAAAGTAATATTTAAGCAATAGTTGAGTTAAATAAAACTACTCAGAAGGTTGGGTTAAACATGTAACCCATATTTCACCCAGCGCTGGGTAAAATATGGACAAACCCAGCAACTGAGTTGTTTCAACCCAGCGGTTGGGTTAAATTTTTAACCCAATCTTCTGGTTAGTTTCATTTAACTCAACTATTGCCTAAAAGTTACTGTATTTCTTGCTTAAACTGAACCCAAAACAGGTTGGAAATTAACATTTATAGTGATTGTTGCTGATGACTTTTAATAATTTTGTAATTATGTGTCTCATTTTTTAATTTA
>NC_066878.1:2978157-3000657 GCF_022985175.1 Labeo rohita | reverse complement strand
CCAGTTGCTCACGCTGGGCTGACGTCCCCTCGTCTCCCAGAGACACGTGTAACACAACAACTCATACTGATTGCGTATTCTCAACTGGGCCAAAACTATGCTATACTTAATTAAGCGACTGATTTTTCCACCTTTTTTCTTTAACGCGGGAGTAAGCATATAGGTGAGACTTTCAGTTCATTAGCCGCTATAGGGAAATAATAAGAAGAATAATAGCACGCAGTAAACAATAAAACCATTTGCACAAAAACCAGTGTGCTCATAATTAAGATAACACATTAAAATAATATGGTAAGACAAACTAATTTAAAATAACAAGCAGAAAAACTAGCTGTCTTGTACAGCTATAAATAGCTGGACGCAGCTATAAAATTTATAAACTGCACCCGCTCTTTCGAAAAGAAAAAGATGGATAGAATCAGATTATTGGAGCTCATTTTACACGTAAATACAACTTCAGTGATACTAAAAAACGATATGGGAAATGTTTTCTTTGTCAAAACACCACATCAAAATGATCCCTATTCATACGGATCTGCAAACATGACTAAAAACTATTCACTATTCAAAATTATTCATGCCAGACCAGTAGTTGGCGATGTTGGCAAAGAAACACTATGCATCTGCTACAAACCTGAACATGTAGACTGAACTTCCAGAACAACAGTTTACAAATAATTTACTCACCCCCTTGTCATCCAAGATGTTCATGTCTTTCTGTCTTCAGTCATAAAGATATTATGGTTTTTGAGGAAAACATTTCAGGATTTTTCTTCATATAACGGACTGCAATTGTGCCCCCGATTTTGAACTTCCAAAATGTAGTTTAAATGCAGCTTCAAAAGGCTCTAAATGATCCCAGCTGAGGAATAAGGGTCTTATCTAGCGAAACAATTGGTCGTTTTTTTTTTCTAAAAATAAAAATGTGTATACTTTTTAAGCACAAAAGCTCATGTAGCACAGGCTCTGGGATGCGCATTCACGACGCTACGTACAATTGAATCACGTCGAAAGGTCACGCGGAACTACAGACCCAGTGTTTACAAAGCGAACACGCAAAGACTAACAAAGTGCAAGTAAGTCAAACGCTGTTTACAAACAAAAAGCTACAACGACGTCGGACGATTCAGAAGTTGTAGGAGAACATAACATGGAGTTTTTTGCCATACTCTACCTTTTAGAGCCGGAGTACACAGACGATGAACTTAGACGTGATTCATAGTAGTGATGGGGAGTTCGGATCATTTTCAGCAAAATGAACGAATCTTTGTTTGAGTCATTTAATTCATTTTAGCAAAATATAATTAAAATGTTACGTGTTACTTCCCTAACATATCTACTGCTTACACAAACGTTGATCACACTACAAACAAGACAAAACTGTAATGCTATAAGAAACAGAAAAGATTAATTCATCTGGGTCTTTAGTCTATGATTAGCTCACCTCACCTCTTATCTGACAAGTTTTTGGGTTTGAGTCGTTCGTTCATCACGTGACAGCCCCATAAGATGAACAAACGGCTCGAAAAACTGAGAATTGGAACAGGTGAACTAATTCCAGTACAGAACCTAACAGGATGTTGCACATGCGACTGAACGAATCACTCCCCGAGACGACTCGTTCTTCCCGAGTAACATTAAAGATTCGTTCAAAATAAACAAATCATCAAGAACGCGCATTCCAGAGCCTGTGCTACAAAAGTTTTTGTGCTTAAAAAGTATACAAATTTTTATTTTTCGAAAAAAAACCCACCTTCCTTGGCTGGGATCATTTAGAGCCTTTTGAAGCTGCATTTAAACTACATTTTGGAAGTTCAAAATTGGGGGCACAATTAAAGTCCATTATATGAAGAAAAATCCTGAAATGTTTTCCTCAAAAACCATAATTTCTTTACGACTGAAGACAGAAAGAGTCTAAAGAGCAAATTATTTGTAAACTGCTGCTCTGGAAGTGGAGTTCTCCTTTAACATCACCATTTTCACAAATTTACGTTTTTGTCATCATTAGTTACTCATTAGCATTTAAAGAGACATGAAATGAAACAGGTCGCTGTAAACAGATTTTTTTTGATGAGGTAAAAAGGTGTTGTTTTACACAACCGTTCAGGAATTTTAACAAAGTATTTTGCGGACATTTCATTTTTGTAGACCATAAAGAATCATACCAACTAGGCAACTAGGAAAATAGGCATCCAATGTCCCCTTTAAGAGTGTAATATCACCTTCAACTGACTAGCTAATATCAAATTATGATTTCTGGTAAACTTTATTTACTATTTACATACATTTAAAAAAATGCCCTTCAATATGTCCCAAACTCCTTCTTTATCCCCACCAAAACTCATCTTCAAAACATGTGCTGACAATACGATGTCAGCAAATATAACTGCATGGAAGGCCAAGAGTGTTTTCTGAATAGTTAAAAAAAAAAAATAAAAAAAAAGTGGACCTTACCTTGAGTCTGAGGCTTACAGAGACAGGTGTGATTTACTCAGGACACCTATTTCCTCTAAAATCAATTGTTTCTGACTCAAGACTCACACCAAAATAAAGAGTAGCTCCACAGTGAGGACAGAGAGGAATCATGCCACTTTATCGGTCAGATAAATTCCCCATGGGAGCTTCGGCATTGAAAAATAACGAAGATGGGTAATTACCAGTTCCACACTACAGAAGATAACAGGAAAAAGGTAATTTAAGACAAACCAAAATAAATAATTGAGCCCCAGGAAATAGCCAGATCTTAATTAATGATAGATAAAAATACTAGCCAGGCTGACTAGTCTAAAAAAATTGTTTTAATTAGCATATAGTTATTTAAATAATTTCAGCATTTTTACAGATTTTAGTTTATTTAAATCACACACACATATGTATGGAAGTCCGTTTCCACCACCAAATAAAAAAAAAGGTTATTGTGACTTTTTATCCAGAAATAGTCAGAATAGCAAGATATAAACTCAACATTCTAACTTTTTTTGTCAGAATTGCGTGATATAAACTCAGAATTTCAAGAAATAAAGTCAGAATTGTGAGATAAAATATTTTTAAAAAATATAGACTTTTTTTCTGGCAATTCTGACTTTTTCTCAGAATTGTAAGACGTAACCTTGCAACTGCGAGTTATTAAGTCAAATTTTGAGGGAAATTGTTCTCAGAGTTGCAAGTTTATCTTCTGACTTAAAACTTGGAATTCTTGGAATTTGAGAAATAAACTGACAATTCTGAGAAATAAAGTCAGAATTGCAAGATATAAACTCCTCAGAATTTTGACTTTATTTTTCAGAATTATGACTTTATTTCTCAGAATTGAGTTTATGTCTCAGAATTCTGAGTTTATATCACCATTCTGAGAAAAAAAAAGTCAGAATTGTGAGATGTAAACTCACAATTTAGAGAAAAGAAAAATTGTGAGACAAAGAGTCGCAATTAACATTTTAAATTTTTTATTCAGTGGCTTCCATACATATGTGTATGTGTACGTATACTGGATTTGTTCACCTCTAGTCTAAATACTTCTTACTATAACTAAAAACTATTTATTGTTTTGTTTTGTTAAACAGCTTACAGTATCTCAGTGTTTCTTCCAAACATGTGCATGTGCTAATATTTGGGTGTGAGTCTCAGGTCAGCTCGTCTTCTCTCTTCACTGGCTGCACGGCGGAAAGCTCGCGCCCCGCGCTCTGACGCAGCCAAGCAGATGTAAATGTATTCAGAGCATTTAGTGCTCAGGATTAATCGAATTATAATTTAATCATCTGATCAAACAGCAATTAGCATAATCACTTCTGGGGACGGGCCGATAGAGAATGCAATGGAAACAGAACAGACCTGAGGCGAGAGCAGCTTTAATGAGACATTTGCTGGGATCTCTGCAAATGTTACACATTTCTGGCTGTTGAAATTCTGCCCAATTTTTTGTCTGCTCTGCTACACAGACACATTCAGTGATCAAACAGACCTTGTTAAGTCATGGACAAAAATCAAGGATGTAACTACATATTAACCCTTTTTTTTTACCCTGATTTATTTTACAGTCTTTAACAAAATTGATGTTTACTATTGGATTTTTAATGAAAATATGATCAGAAGTGAATCATAGTACATTTTTACCACCTTAAATTATAGCTTAGAATTTAATTCAAATTTATTTTAGAATACTGTAATTTGTAAACGTTGATCGCTAATATGAATATTGGAGGTAATTTAAAAAATGTATTTAGTATTTAGGTTAAAATATGTTGGTTAACATCTAATTTGTACTGTAAAAATGAAGTAACACATTCGCTGTACATATTAACACTTTATTAATACTCTGTCAGGTAAACTAAAATGTGTTTCATTTGACATTCGACTTAATTTAACTGAACATTAACTAATATTATGAAATATTACATATCACTAATATAAGATATTAATTAGTGACTGAAAATCAAATAGAAATCATAATTAGACAGTGTTGTTGCTGTTTATATTCTAAAACGATCATTAAAATAGATGTTTACAAACATTACAGCCTGAAAAATGTAATTTTGTCCATTTTCAAATCTGGATTTATATGAAAATATATTAAATACTTCATGATTGGAAATCATTATTTAGGAACTAACATTATATCTAAGAATGGTTGAATTAAATTGTATTAAAGGCACACTGAAAAATATTTAATATCTGATATTATCAACAATATATCTGAACAAATATATATGTGTATGTATATTTCAAATATTAGATATTTCAGTAAATACACACATACATATATATCTGTATTACTTAATATCTGAAAAAGTGTGTGTGCGCGTGTATATTCCAAAATATTCTATATTTTAGTAAATATACAAATATATATCAATATTATTTAATATCTGAACAAATATGTATGTGTGTGTATATTTAGAATATTATGTATTTCCATAATTATGTACATATATATCTATATTATTTAATATCGAAACAAATATGTGTGTTTCAAATATTATATATTTCAGTAAAATCTAAATTATTTAATATCTGAACAAATATATATGCGTGCATATTTTAAATATTAGATATTTCAGTAAAAATGCACATATATATTGATATTATTTAATATCTGAACCAATATATACGTGTGCATATTTTAAATATTAGATATTTTAGTAAATATGCATATATATATCGATATTTAATATCTGAACAAATATGTATGTATATATCAAATATAAGATATTTCAGTACATATAAGCCATATATGTTGATATTATTTAATATCTAAACAAATATGTGTGTTTCAAATAGTATGTTTTAGTAAAAATATTCATATATATCTATATTATTTAATATCTGACCATATATATGTGTGTATATTTCAAATATTAGATATTTCAGTAAATATATACATATATATAGAAATTATTAAATATTTAAACAAATATATGTGCGTGTGTGTATTTTTCAAACATGAGATATTTCAGTAAATATATACATATCTATATTATAATAATATCTGACAAATACATGTGTGTATATTTCAAATATTATATATTTTTCACTAAATATGTACATATATATCTATATTATTTAACATCTGAACAAATATATATGTGTGTATATTTTTAAATATTATCTATAATATTTCAGCAAATATGTACATATATTTACATTTATTTCAGATGAAAAGATCTAAGATCTTATAGATGTTAGATCTTTAAATCTGAAACAAATCTAACAATATATATATATATATATATATATATATATCCCTCTTTAATATTTATGTTCTCACATTTTTTCCTACTCAAATGACTTCCAAGAAAGTAATACATATATTCAAGGACAGCTGTAAAAATCACATGCAAGACCTCAAAATCCATGAAGCACAGTGATCCATCTGTTCTCTGATCAAGATTCACTCATTTCTTTCAACAACAGACCTAAAGCACCACTGCTGCACTGACAGAAAAAACTCGCTCTGATTTGAGCCGGTCACAGCGGCTGGAGGTTTATGCTAAAGTCATCAAGCTTCTTTCCTAAAAAAAGCCTGAAAGTCCTCATCAGTGGAAAATGCGAACGTGCTTTTTCCGCCAAGTCATCAAAGCAGGAAATAAATACACATTACGGCTACCAGCACAGGGCCGTCTGTCAGGCATATTTCCTGCTGATTGACAATAAGCTGTGCTGATGGAAAATATGAACACTGATCAGCCTTACTGCTCACTAAACAGTTAGTACAAGCAGATCATCAAAATGCCATTATGCCAAACGACTCCTAGAATTACTGATACGATGGAGAAAGAGCTACTCGCTTGAGTGGCAGTGTGTGTGTGTGAGTCTGACTCAGACTCACACCACGCATCTGTTTATGTCTATTTCTACACATTGTGCTTTCCTGCGCCACAGCTTTAACCTTCCCAACTAGACTTAAAGGAGAACTCCATTTCCAGAACAACTCGCAAACAATTTACTCAACCCCTTGTCATCCAAGATGTTCATGTCTTTCTGTCTTCAGTGGTAAAGAAATTATGGTTTTTGAGGAAAGCATTTCAGGATTTTTCTTCATATAATGGACTTCATTGGCGTCCTGATTTTGAACTTCCAAAATGTAGATTAAATGCAGCTTCAAAAGGCTCTAAACGAGGAAGAAGGGTCTTATCTAGCAAAACGATTGGTCATTTTTTTGTATACTTGTATACTTTTTAAGCACAAAAGTTCATGTAACACTAGCTCTGGGATGTGCGTCCACGACGCTACATACTACAGAATCACTTTGAAAGGTCACACGGATGAGATTTAGATGAAAAAATGAGATGTAGTTTTTCGCTATATCCTACCCTTTTGAGTACACAGACGATAAACTTAGGCGTGATTCCATAGTATGCAACGTCGTGGACGCGCATCCCAGAGCTTTTGTGCCTAAACGTACACACATTTTTATTTAAATATCGTTTCGCTAGATAAGACCCTTCTTCCTCGGCTGGGATCGTTTAGTTCAAAATCGGGGGCACAATTGAAGTCCATTAAATGGAGAAAAATCCTGAAATGTTTTCCTCAAAACCATAATTTCTTTAATTGTTGTTCTGGAAGTGGACCTCTCCTTTAAAGGATGTCAGGATACTTTTTAAGCACAAAAGCTTGTGTAGCACAGACTCTGGGATGAGCGTCCACGGGTTGTTCTTGAACGAATCTTTAATGTGACATGGGAAGAAACGAGTCGTCTCGGGGAGTGACTTGTTCAATTGTGCATACGCAACATCCTATTAGTTTCTGTACTGGGATTAGTTCACCTGTTTTGAGTCTTTGGGTTTTTCGACTCGTTCGTTCATCTTATGGGGCTGTCACGTGACGCTGCTTTTAGTAACATGAACGAAATGACTCGACAAAAGATTCGTTCATTTTGCTGAACAAGACTCAAAGGTCCGACTCGGTAAAATGATCCGAACTTCCCATCACTACTACGAATCACGTCTTCGAATCACCACAAGTTCATCATTTGTGTACTCCGGCTCAAAAAGGTAGAGTATGTTGAAAAACTCCATGTTATTTTCTACAACTTCAGAATCGTCCAACATTGTTGCACCTTTTTGTTTGTAAACAGCATTTGATTTACTTGCACTTTCTTCGTCTTTGTGTGTTCGCTTTGTAAACACTGGGTCTGTAGTTCCGCCTACATTCCGCATGACCTTTTAAAGTGATTCAATAGTATGTGAACGTGCATCCCAGAGCCTGTGCTACATGAGCTTTTGTGCTTAAAAAGTATACAAATTTTTATGTTCCGAAAAAAATGACAGATCGTTTCGCTAGATAAGACCCTTCTTCCTCGGCTGGGATCGTTTAGAGCCCTTTGAAGCTGCATTTAAACTACATTTTGGAAGTTCAAAATCAGGACACCAATGAAGTCCATTATATGAAGAAAAATCCTGAAATGCTTTCCTCAAAAACCATAATTTCTTTACCACTGAAGACAGAAAGACATGAACATCTTGGATGACAAGGGGGTGAGTAAACTATTTGTAAATTGTTGTTCTGGAAGTGGAGTTCTCCTTTAACAATAGATTAAAGATTAAAAATTAAAACTAATAAAATTAAAAAAGGGACAGGGATAGTCTAAAGTAATCATAGTTATATAAAAACAACAAAAACAGGTTTGTTTGCCATTAAACTTAAGATTCAATGCTCATTTTAGGAGCTTTCAAAAAACAAAACACAATGAATCCACAGCGTTCTGAATCAAAGTTGACATCTCAAATGATTTGCAGAACAATATCCCGTTTGCTTTGCTTTCAGGACTGCAAACATGGCCTTGATTTCTCTCCAGCACAACGCAGTGCAGCACGCGGTCTTCAAACATAGGCGTACAGTTGAGCAAAACAAATGGATGTGCCCACACACTTTTGTCTGTTTGATCTGGACTCAGCTAAAAGCTCTCTTAAAAAGCATCTCATGGAAAGCGACAGCTGATTGGGCACTTTGCTCTACGCCGTGCTGTTTACTCGTGTCCATTTGAGTGTATGTCAGAGTTGGCCCCTAGCATCAGTTTACAAAAACAACATCGCACCTACTTTCCGCTGCGTCTGTGCGAGGAACGCTTCTGCTGTTCCAATTACATTTGTGTGTTAATATGCACATGCTCTCGAGTGCTCTTCACCAACACAAGAGCCATTGAAAACAACTCAGCATGATTTTACATGCAAAACCATTCATTGTTCAGGATCAGGGCAGGGTTATTAGAGTTAACTAAAACTCAAACTAAAATAAAACCATTAAAAATATTTGTACTTGAAATAAAATGAAATATACTTTTAGCTAGTTGGAACATTTGACATTTTAAGTCAGTTTAACTTGATGTACTAAAATAGCTTAAATAAAAATGAATAAAAACTATATAATAAAAAATACAAAACGTAAACATTTTAAATATTAAGAAAAACTATAATAGTATCTCAATACTACTTAAATACCAGGGAGCTGAGCTTAGAAAAACGGTGCAAATGTTTGTTATTAAGACTAAATAATACAAAATAATTGTATGAATTGTGCATCAACAGGCTAAAATGGCACTAAAAATGAATAAAAACTACATAGATACGTATGAAAAAACAGAAACTACTAAAGATGACAAAAACGCACCACAAAATGACTAAAACTTTAACTAAAATTAAAATAAAATGCAAAATATAAAAATAAAAACTAATTCAAAATATTAATAAAAAATACAATTATATAAAAAATTATAAAAAAAAAAAAACACTACATCCGGGAATGTTATTAGGACTAAATGACACAAATTAATTGTATTAATTGTGCATCTACAAGCTGAAACTGCAGTAAAACTCAAATAAAACTATAATAGTATTTCACTGGTACTAAAATAACACTCAAAAACGGTGCAAATGTTTATTATTAGGACTAAATAATACAGAATAAATGTATTAATTGTGCATCTAAACTGCACTAAAAATGAAATAAAAAATTATCAAAAAAATGTAAAAAGAATTACTAAAAATTATAAAAATGCATGACAAAATGACTAAAACTTTAATGAAAATTAACATGATAAAAAGGAAAAATAACAACTGATTAAAAATATTTATTAAAACTATAATAGCATCTCACTGATACTAAAATAAAACTGTAAAAGGGAGCTGAGCTTAGAAAAATGGTGCAAATGTTTGTTAAACAATAAAAAAAAAAATGGATTAATTGTGCATCTACAAGCTGAAAATGCACTAAAAATAAAATTTAAAAAATAATAATTACACAGACGTTTAAAAACACAACAAAATGACTAAAACTTTAACAAAAATTAAACTGATAAGGAAAATGTAAAAATATAAAATTCTAAATATGAACTAAAACTATAATAGTATCTCACTGTACCAGGGAGCTGAGCTTAGAAAAATGGTGCAAATGTTAGTTATTGGACTAAATAATACAAAATAATTGTATTAATTGTGCACCTACAAAACTGCACTAAAAAAAAACTACTAAAAATGACAAAAATGCACAACAAAAGGACTAAAGCTTTAACCAAAATTTAAATTAAAACAGAAAATGTAAAAAATAAAAATAGATGCTATAGAACTATAGAAAAACAGTGCAGATGTTTGTTATTAGGACTAAATAATTGTAATAATTGTGCATCTACAAAACTGCACAAAAAATAAAAAATAACAAAACTACACAGACGTATAAAAAAACTCACTTATAATAAAAACTGAAAATGTAAAAATATAAACAGATTCAAAATATTATAAAAAACTATAACTGTACCATTAAGCTGAGCTTAGAAAAATGGTGCAGATGTTTTTATTAGGACTAAATGATACAAATTTATTCTATTAACTGTGCATCCACAAGCTGAAAACTTGGAAAAAGGAAAAATCTGAAATCTCAAAAGGGATACAGAAGAAACCAGGGAATTAATTTACCCATCCCTTCCAGACAACCATCCCAATTGGCTTCGCAAACAAGCACGCCACGTTTTCCACAGCTACTCATTACGGAAACACTTCCGGGGTCACCTGTTCAGGAAGCTCCAAGGCCACTGCGCCAACATACATTTGAGGGGTTTCCATAGAGACCAGCGGAGAACTGGGCTGCGAGCTTAACCAAATCATGAAAGGCTCATTTTGTATGGCTTCTTTTCCTCTCTCTCTCCACCCCCCCACACACACACCCGCAAGAAACATGCTACACTGGCCAGAGAGAGAAAAAGAGAGAGAGAGAAAGAGAGAGGCTCACTGCACTGACAGCAGCGGCACTGCATCAGAACGCTGATCAATGGAGCCTCAGAGACCCACATACACACGGCCAGAACACAGCGGCACAAATGGGAGCATATTGATTCAAAGCGAAACACTTAAAATGCTTTTTAGAAATGCTCATTTGAACACAGTCGGCTAGACATGCACCACTCAATCGGCCAAAACTCAAATCCCACTGAAATGATAATCAATCGTATCGATACGCCATTAATTGAGGTTAAGCGACTGTGTCCATTTCCGCCCTGCGGAAAACTGACAAAGCTTGGGAAAAGATCATCAGCTGCTCTCCAACACCCTTTGTACTAAGCATCACTGTGCCCCCTTATTTTTGTGCATCCTATCAGCCTACATTGGAGTGACCTGGGTCTGATATTAATGTCCCACAGTGTTAAAACCACCTAAATGGCCCCATTTTCTTCTCGCATCCCCTCGTACCCCCCTTTCACTCGCTCTATTCCACCACAAACACACCCATCCTGATTTAGCCCAGCAACCAGCACCCACTCGCTGTCTCTCCATTTTAAAGCCATCAACACACTCGCCTCCTGTCGAGCATTTGCGGTAGATTTTTTTTTTTTTTTTAGAGGTCAATATGATTCGGACACCCACACGGGGGGAAAAAAATGTTTGAATAAATGTTTTGTGAAAAGGTCACAGCGAAAGCATTGAGGAAAGTGCCAACTGAGTGACAGCGAGTTATTTTTTTATTCAACGCTTCAGTGCTTCTTAGCGAAACATGGCGGCTGTGTCACTATGCCACAATACAACAAATTTCAATTTCTTCCTTTTCAATTTTTTTTCTCTTTTTAAGCTAATTTTCACATTTTTTAGTGCATTTCTTTTAATTAACTAAAATGTTTTCTTACTTCAATTTTCAAAAACCTAGTGCTTTTTTTTTTTTTTTTTTTTTTTTTAAAAAAAGTAAATCAGCAGATCATTTTGTTATTCTAACACTTAATATATAAATATATCCAAGGTCATAAAAAAAGAAACAAAACTGTCACATCAAATCACACTTGCTCCAAGAATGCCAAGATTCATATTTTTGACATTCTTGATGCACTGTTTGCATAATAATGCATGCATGAGATGTAATAAAGTGATCATAAAACAGATTTGAATGCATATTAGGGAGTCTATTGATGTATTGTTTCCTTTTTAAATGACAGCATTCATTTGTAATATTTATAAGCAACTATTGAGGACAAAAATGCATGCATTGAATGCATAATACATGCACTAAAATTATATTTGTAAACCTTTAAAAGAACACACTGTGAAAATACAAATGGGCCAGAATGCATTATTTTTCAAGCATGCGTAAATGCGTTCCTAACGCATTGCACTGTTAATTAATTTGCATGAAGTTACAGCCTGCGTAATATTACTAATAATAATAATAAAACAAAACAGTACTCACCATTCAAAATGCACTGGAAAAAGATGATGGCCAATATCCACATGCCCCGCTCCTTTCAATCTCCAAACTAAGATTTTGCTTTGCCCACTGCACACTTTTCCTCCTAAAAAAAGCCGTTGCGCAGGAATATGGATGTGTGTACTTAGTAGTTCCAGCGGAAGGGATGCATATGAAGCGGAGCTCTCGCTCCCGGGCTGATTGTCTCCGAGCTGAGATCCAGCTGTGGCGCGACACGGTGAGCGGGCGGCGGGCAGGTGCGATGCTGAGTCAGAGCGCGGGCTTACTGAGGAGGGCACTGCGCACAGGTGTAGCCGCGTACGAGGGGATAAACCGCGGGAAAGTAAATCCACTGAATTATTAATGAGTCGAAATCATAGCGGAAACTTTTGCGGAACGGAAAGAAAAAGAACGAAAAAGAAAGGAAAAAGAAAAAGCTCTGAAACTCCAGCGCGTAAATGGATAGAGACGATGGCTGTTAGCTGTACTCAGAGCAACATCCCTCTTCACCACCTCGCACCGTCCAGCAGTCTGCAAGCACACGCATCTTCCCCTGCTGCACTGATCACTCCAGAGCTCAGCATCAGCACCAGAGCATCACACAACACAACACCCCCCTCTCATTCTCTCTCTCACTCACTCCCTCTCTCTCTTTCTCCTCTGCAGCCTTAAAGGTGCAGGGGTGCTGCTCTTAAAGAGTCCAAGCGCATCAAAAGCAACCCTGTGAAACCATGTGATCGTTAAGCACCGTCACGCATATGAAACATTTTTGTGACGCTCACGAGTTTTTAAGTTATTGGAAAGCTCATTAAAAATGCAAATCAGACACTCGTGATCATAAACGATTTTTAAATTAATACTTTGCAATGATCTGGAAAAAGAAAAAAGTCTCATTAAAAGGAAGCCATTTTGTCATCGTGTGACAAAAGAAAGGACTCCTTTAGACCGTCATGACTGTGTGTCATTAATATCACTTCTTACCCCGGTGAAAAACACTATTTTCATGCACTAATTTTGTACTTGATATACTAAAAGTTATAATCATAAGAACATCTAAGTGTACTCAAATGTCCTTTTTTAAGACACCATGTCTAAAATGTGACCCTGGACCACAAAACCAGTCAGAAGAGTCAGTTTTTTTGAAATATAGATTTATACATTTTCTGATGTATGGTTTGTTAACATATTGCAAAGCAATATTTGGCCGAGATACACCTATTTGAAAATCTTTAATCTGAGGATGCAAAAGAATCTAAATATCACCTTTAAAATCACCTTTAAAGTTATTCAAATGAAGATCTTAGCAATGCATATTACTAATCAAAGATTATGTTTTAATATATTTACGGTAGGAAATGTACAAAATATCTTCATGGAACATGATCTGTACTTACGACTGGTTTTGTGGTCCAGGGTCACAAATGTGCTTTTAACATACTATCTCTGTTTAAAAAAAAAAATATTTAGTGGGTTTAAGTGTACTACATGTGGTAAATTCATTTTTTAAAAACAGAGATTTTAGTTTATGTTCACGATGTCCCAAAAAGCACACATTTGAGCACACTTAAGATAATCATAAGAAGTACTAAAGAAATTTTTAGTATATCAAGTACAAAATTAGTGCATGAAAATGCATGTTTTTTTCCCACCTGGGTATGAAAAGTTACATTTAAAAAAAAAAAAAGGTGTAGAAACTATTTTCACCAAGAAATTGCTAGTAAATTTC
Organism: Labeo rohita; assembly: GCF_022985175.1. NCBI lineage: Eukaryota > Metazoa > Chordata > Actinopteri > Cypriniformes > Cyprinidae > Labeo > Labeo rohita. Next base: position 2,986,772 of record NC_066878.1, on the reverse strand, counting down.
ACAATTAATTAAAAAGAAACTGCAGTTGAGCAGTAAATGAAATGTGAACATTTTTAAGTCGAAAGACTGAAACAGCAGTTTCTTCTAAAATGTACTCTAATAATATTGGTTGTACAGTTAAAATTTAGTTACTCTTTGATATTCAGGACTCAACTAAAGAAATAGGAAAAAACGTACAGTACGTTCACTCATGGTTTCAATGTGCATCGAAAGTATTTTAGTAATTTTCCTTCATAGTACAATTTTTTAAATGGTATGAGCTTTTTTTAAATGATTGTCTAACACGAAACAACAAGCTCTTGAATTGTAAATCAGATTTTTAAATAACTTTCTCTTTTTTAATAATTTTATCATCCTTATTTGTCATTGATCCATTAGAAATTGCATTCCAAGTGCAAAATAAACAGCATGGAATGAAGGCAACAGTAACATCACAGTTGTGCATGACAACTTAGTCTAAATGATCTTAATTGGTGGACATGAATTCATGTCATTTAATGTGGTTTGTGTTAGGATTCGGGACCCCCCGAGGGCGTGTGAGGGTTTTTTTTTTCGTCCCTTAAGCTGGCTTCATTAATTGACCTTGACAAATCAGAGCATTTGCCTCCTGCGCAGTGAGGCGTTGGGCCGACTCATTGCGTTTTCATGAAAAACATTAACCTTTAATTAGATTTGAGTAGCCTATGTTCTGTCTAATAATATCCGAGTGTACTTGATGTTTTTGATCCGTTTGTATCTATATTCTATTAAAAATACAGAAATAGATACGTGTGATATTACTTGTTATAATAAAAATAATAATGTTGTTACTATCATTTTTAGGATTTTCAGGATTCTCAGGGATTTAGGATGATGTTTGTGTTTTAGTTCTGTTTTATGCATTATAATGTTCTTTAGTAATTTGGTTTTCTATTTTGTGTTCTTAATTTTCTGAAGAGCAATAACACTTAAACCGATAAAACATTATTATTTGTATGCAACAGTGTAGAATGATGCTTTGGATGGCATTTTTTAGTTTTGATACAAGTGTTTCTCAAATAAATTTATTAACAGAATAAACTTGTTTTTAAACCATCTATATGGCATTAAAAATGAATATATATATATATATATATATATATATATAATAAGTGTGTGTGTGTTTTAGTAGTATATTAGTATTAATAGTAACATTTTACAATAAGGTGTCATTTGTTAACATTGGTTAATGTATAAAGTAACATGAAAGAACAATAAACAATACATTTATTACACTATTAATCATCGTTAATGTTAGTTAATAAAAATAGTTATTCATTGTTTGTTCATGTTAGTTCACAGTGCATTACCTAACGTTAACAAACGCAACTTGTGACTTTAATAACGCATTAATAAATGCTGAAATTAATAACTAAGATTAATAAATGCTGTAGAAGTACTTTATTCTTAGTTCATGTTAAGTAATGTCGTTAACTAATGTTAACTAATATACTGTAAAGTGTTTCCGTAATAAGACTTGGTTTAATATCATAGTATTGTATATAAACATGATAAATTATGTGTATGTATTTTATGTATTTGTATACACACACATACACACTACTGTGCATATTGCATATATGATTACCTAGACAATTAAGTATTATGTATACAAACATGATAAAGTATGTGCATGTATGTATGTATACACACACTAAATATATATAAATAAATAAATTAAAAGTAAAAGTATATGGACGTATAATGTGTGTTCAGAGCATTTGTCTCATTTTTGACCAAGATGGGTTTTAGGAGGTTTTGCATCTGAACTATATATATATATATATATATATATATATACATACATATATATATATATACATACACACACACACACACACATAATGTTCATATTACATTAAAAAGAAATGAACTATTGAAATTTTACTGAATTTATATTATTACCTAGACAAATAAGTATTATTTATATAAACACTATAAATTGTGTATACAAACACACACACACACACATTTGTTTTTGTGAATTGTGGGGACTTCACATAGATCTCTATAGTTCATATAGACCTCTATAGTTTTTACACTGACCAAACAATACTGTTCATCCCCTCACCCAACCCTAACCCTAAACCTACCCCTTACAGAAAACATGTTTGCATTGTTACATTTTCAGATAAGCATCATTTACTATTTTTAATCATTGTAACAATGTCAAAAATGTCAGGTTTTACTATCCTTGTGGGGACATTTGGTCCCCACAATGTAGCAAGAACAAGTACACACACACACACACACACACACACACAAATGTTCATATTACATTAAATAGAAATGAACTAGTGATATTTTAATACATTTTAATTATTTTATTTGCTACACAATTAATAATATTAATCATAATATATATAATAGATATAACATATATATTAACATATACATGTGTATATCTAAATATATCTATATCTACCTACCTATCTATCTATTATATATATATATATATATATATATATATATATATAATATTAATCATACTATATATAACAGATATAACATCTTAAAATAGTATATAAGCAATAATACTGTTGGCTTAATAGTATTATGTAATTGTGTATATCTAAATATATCTATATCTATATACCTATCTGTCTACAAACATATATATATATATACATACACTATAGTATTATTTATTACTTGATTACTTATTGATTGATATATATAATGTTAAATTACATTGTTTATTATTCAGCGAACTGCTGTCTGAAATGCTTTATTCTGATCACAGCAAATCATTTTAATGTCCAATAAAAGCATAATAAACCATTGGCCCAGGCAACCTTTCATACATGGCTGTGTTAGTTTCACATCTGTCTCATCACATGCTCTCTTTCCTCTTTACAGTAAATTATAATCATATTACAAAAGCATTTCCATTTTTCCTTTATCTACTGATCTCCCATCCCCAGTGCGATTTGTAGACAAATTGCTCTTTTTCTTGCCTGCACAGTGTCTGCCAGTGGTTTTCAGATTCAGCACAGATCTGTGCATGCTGCAGAATACAGGAGCTGTCACTCGTCACTGCCAAAACCACAGCACATCATTAGACTCAGCCACCGCAACACGCTCGTTTATCCTCATACATTTACACAAATCCCCTCCACACACGCAACTTACTAGACAGTGTGCTGTTATGATTAACTCAACAGGCGGCATGAAATACAAATTCCGCCGGCAAATAAAGCTGAGAATCAGCGACGGTCCGCGTTTTTAGGAATCAATCTTTTCTCAAACAGCCCTGTGATGTTTAAGGCGCCCGTATTGTTTCCGTTCACAGTGTCCGGTAGTGTTTTTTTCCACGGCTGTCTTCACGTGAGCTGCACAACTCATTACATTCAATCCCTCCACCCACTGCCCAGCACAACCCCTGCACCATTTTTTCCCAGGATTCCCTTTCTAAACCCACGGTCCTGCCATTTTTGTGTCTTGTTTATCACACTGATGACTAGCCTGCACATTCATTCTGATTCTCTCCATGCACGAGCCACTGCAGCACAACCGTAAGCTTGTCTAAAGCAGCCATTGATTCACCGAGCATCCGCTCGCACCAGACAGGCTGATGTCACGAGACGCCCAACACAGAAAAAGCCACGCTTTCGTTTGCTTTCGGAGCCAATAACAATGTTGGCGCTGGGTTCGCGCAGCCCACGCGAGACAGCCGCAGTTGGTGCGACGGGTTTAGCCGAGGGGAGTCGCGTTGGCTGCTATCACAGAGCAGATATCAGGGCGGCTCTCGTTGTTCTTTCTCAGGGGGCGAGTCATGTGCACCAGGCACGCCGAGGATGTTGTGTCCGCGGATAGGCGTTGCCCGTGGACACGTCTCCTGCGGTTCGCTCTCTCGGAGTGACTCCAGCCTAGAGGACGGGAGAGAACCTGAGGGAACGGATAAAACAGAGCAGCTAATTATGAGCAGGACAGGCAGTAGTCAGGAGGGATTCGGGATGATGTTTGCATGCAACTGTTTTATACCTCAGTTCCTGTTTTTTGTTGATTGCAAATTATTATTTAGCAACACATTTTAGTCAGTATGGATCTCTGGATGTTTCCTGGCTGTTAGAAATTGCAGAAATGTAGTAAAATTCTATATTTTACTATTTATTATGAATAACATTCTACAATTCTATGTAAATTAAATTGAATTAAAAAAAAACTATTACATTTTAAAATTATCAACATAACAAAGTTTAATTTTTAGAAATATATAAATAAAAATTCTGTAAATATACATTTCAGCATTTTGGATGATGTTTGCATTCGTTAACTGCTTTATGGGTCATTCTATAATTGTGGATACATATGTCCATGAAGTATTTTTTAAATATATTTTTATTCATATAAAGCCCCGATGCTTAATTTTCTAGTACACAATTACATTTTTCCCCAATTACACTACTGTATGTTGAAAAAAACATATCTTTTGTTCAAAAATTATGTTCATATCACATAAAACCCTGGTATTCAGCTGTGTATTAAGTTGCTCATTATATTCTGCATTTAAGCATGAAAATGACCTCAAATATAAATAAATTTTATAGTTTTGCCTTAAGTTAGATTAGGTTATCAAGACATTTGGGTGTGCACTTATAAAAGAATAAGTGTTTATTGTGATATAACTTGTTTTGTGTCCGAAAAACCATTGTCAACTAAGTTACCCACTAGAAATTCCCCCCTCAAAAAGAAATGGTTTGTCCAGTTCTCTCATAATTTGCCCAGTATAATAATATTTTAATATAGTAATACAATATTTTACTATTTATTGCCAATAACATTCTATAGTTTTATGTAACTTACATTTTAAAAAAACTTTATTTAACTTTAATTTAAAATAAGCATCCAATTAAATTAAATTTAATTACATTTTTATAGGATAAAGTAGAGAACAGTCCAGGAAACATTTCTGGATACTTAGTTATACTTTTTTTTTTTTTTAATAAAAACTGAAAATTATAAAATTATATTTTATTATATTTTATTATATTATATTATCAATAATTTTCTATATTTCTATATACATTTTATTTACTTAAAAAATAAACCTTCAATGAAATAACATTAAATAAAAAATTTAAATTAAATCCATATCTAATAAAACAGAAAATAAGGCAGGAAACATTTCGGGATTCTCAGTTACACTTTTTTGTGATGAAAATGATCAAATTATTATGAAATTATATTATTATAAAATTATATTATATTATATTTTTAATAATGTTCTATAGTTCTATATAAATGTAAGTTAATAAAAAAAAATAATTAAACATTAAAAAAAAAAAATCATTAAATGACATAACATTAAATTAAATAACATTAAATTAAAATAAACATCAAATTAAATTAAGTTAAATCTGTAAAGAATAAAGCAGAGAATAGTCCAGGAAACATTTGTGGATTCTCAGTTACATTTTTTTTGTGGTGAAAATTATAAAATTATATTGTTATTATGTTATATAATTAATAATGTTCTATAGTTCTACATGAATTTAATTTAATAAAACTAAATGAATGACACATTTTTTAAACAATTCATTAAATGAAATAACATTCAATTAAAATAAAAATATAATTAAATTAAATTAAATTAAAAATAGTTGAGAATAGTCCAGGAAACATTTCTGTGTTCTCAGTTACACTTTTTTTGTGTGGTGAAAATCATACAATTATATTATTATAAAATTATAATATATTATTATTTATATTAAGATATATAATCAATACTTTTGTTCTATATACATTTAATAAACAAATTACACTTAATTACACAAAAATAACATCAAATTAAAATAAAAATCTAATGAAATTAAATGAAATAAAATATATAAATTTTTATAGTATAAAGTTGAGAACAGTCCAAGAAACATTTCAGGATATATATATATATATATATTGTTTATATATTATTATCAATCATATTATCAATATTTTCTATAGTTCTATATAAATAAATTTAAAATCAAATAAAAGAAAATAGTCCAGGACACATTTCAGCATTCTGAGTGATTTGTGATGAGGTTTGCATACGTTTTAGTTTTGTAAAATGTTTTCTGAATTAAAACATGCTCTTAAGTACCTTAGTTCCTATGCTCTGCTTGTTCTGGAGAACAGCAACAACACTAAACCTCTTAACATAATATTATTTCTATGCAACGGTCTAGGATGATGCTTTTGGACAGCATTTTTTAGTTTTGATACAATAAGTGTTTCCCATAAATTTGTATTTTCAGCAGATCTCTCGCTCTCCTTCAGTGGCTTCCTTTTTTTTTATTTTTCTTTTTTTTTTTTGTCGACGTGGTTGATACCCATTACAGTTATGAATAGTCACTGTGTCTGGCTGGTCCCTGGAGCTCTGGCTATATTCTGCCCTAACAAGCATTTCTGTGGCGGAGCATCAGCACCGGAGCTGCCGCTCTTGCAGCTGTTTCAGCTGTTGGGCTGGAGAATCCCTTACAAAAGCACACATGCCTGAAGCTCTCCCTGGACTCTACTCACATGCTGCTTCATTTCATCTGGAATGCGGCTTACAATAAATGACAGAATCCTACCGGATGTCCGGATGTTCTTCTGCATGGGGAATGGATGTTGTCTGTGACAAGAGAGAGAAATAGAACAAAAGGAGTCAAAATCCCATCCAACCACTCAAGTAAAAATTCTTATAGCTAGAAAATTGAGAAATAAAAACATTTGTCTGTATTCACAGTATAAAAAATTATTTGAAAACCTAAGAAATGAAGTAAACAGATACTATACATACAAATAATTTTTAGTAAATGTAATTTTGTTAATTACAAATTACTCCTAAAAATGTATTTGATTGTAAATTATCATTAAACGCAGTACATTTTAGTCAGTATGGACTTTTGAATGTTTTAATATTTCTTGGTTGCCAGAAAGTGCAAAATCGAGCAGTAATATTCTACTAAATTGCTATATATCAAAAATGTTTTATGTATGTAATTTATTTATTGCTATTTAATTACAAATAAATTTAATAAAATAAATAATATTATTAAATAAAAAAATAAAAGTGAAATAAAATCTAATTTAATTTTTAAAAAACAAGCAGTTCATCATTTCAAGATGATATATTCATTTAATTTAATGTAACTTATTGTAATAAAAAGTGCATTTTTTAATTTATTAACATTAATTTTTTTCTTAATTTATAGTTCTTCATAATTTAAATGTAATTTAAAAATACATTTAAAATGTACAAAATAAACATTATATTAAACAAAAAGAATTTAAATTAAATAAAAAATTTAATTAGATTCAAAATGTGAAAATAAACATTATACTAAAAAAGAATTTTTAAAAAATTAGGATAAAAAAATTAGATATAGAAAATTAGACATTTCATTATATATTAACAAAAATGATTCATTTATGTAATTTATTCATTATTATTTCATTTAAAAGAAATTTAAACATCAAAATAATAATAAATTAGAAATCAACAAGAAATTTAATTTCATTTTTTAAAGAACAAGCAGTTCATGATTTCTATATGATGGAATATTTTACTACGCAATAATATTTTAGCTTTATATTCATTTAATGTAATGTTTTATATTCATTTAATTTATTATAATATAATGTAATAAAATGTTAATAATAACATTAAATAATAAAATTATTAACAATAACATTAAATTAAATGTTCTTCATAAGATAAATATAATTTTAAGAATTACATTTAAAATCTAAAAAAAAAAAAACATTATACGAAACAAAATAATTAAATCAAAAATGTAAAATAAAAAAGACATTTTACTATATATTATCAAAAATGTTTTATGTAATTTTATTATTATTATTTAACTTTAATGATTATTAAATTAAAAATAAACAAGAAATGAAATCTAATGTAATGTAATGTAATTTAGTAATGTAATGTAATTAATAAAGAACAAGCAGTTCTTCATTTCAAAATTCTCAGTTACTTCTCAGTTTTTTTCCAATATGATGGAATATATATATATATATATATATATATATATATATATATATATATAATATTCTAGTTTTATGTCCTCTTAAATTAATGTAATAACATGTTAATGTTTTGTTAATTTAACATAATTTATTGTAATAAAAAGTTTATTTTTAAATTTATTAACATTAAATTTTTTTTTTCTTAATTTATAGTTCTTCATAATAAATACATTTAAACTGTGACAACCGAACATTATATTAATTTTAATTTATTTTAACAACATTAAATTTAAAATTTTAAATAATCAAACAATTTAATTCTCAGCTACACTTTCAAAAATGAGCAAGATTGACACTGAATGAGAATACGTGTCTTCTGAATAATGAAAAGAAAAAAAAATTACAGACGACTACAAATAATTGCTTCGGTCTGTACTTCTAAATGTTATGTGCTGTTAATAACTGCAATATTATCCTATCACCAGCATTCAGACATCAGAATATGATCAAACGTGGAATATGTATAGTAATATATAATATACAGAATGACTTTCTTCCACTTTCTTGTCACAAATGCTTAAAATTTGACGTCTGTTTGATTTCATTAACAGCAGCAGCTGAGTGCTCATGTGAATGAGCTCGTTTTACAGGAG
>NC_066878.1:2908157-2973157 GCF_022985175.1 Labeo rohita | reverse complement strand
AAGAAGAAGAATAAAAATAATAATAATAATAATAAACAGAGCAATTCCAAGAGGGTCCTCGCACCACCGGTGCTTGGGCCCTAATAAATGTTTCTGAGCACCAAATCACCAAATGAAACCAAATAAACATTTAGCTTTGCATCATGGTTAAATATATATATTTTTATTTAGAAATAATTAAAAATATTTCTCAGTGTTAAAGTTTTTGACTTTTTTTTTTAATTAAAAAAAAAAGAAAAAAGTTAGCATAAGAGACTAATTTAAAAAAAAAATAAAATAAAAGGAAAATTCTATAAAATGTCTATATATGTGTATTTTATATTTCAATGTATATTGTATGCTGTATATTAATATATTAATATATTAATATATAGGGAAGTCTCTTTCTCTCTCTGTCTCTTTACTACTACTGTTTCATAATATATACTTTTGCAAGGTTAGGAAAACTTCAGTAGTTAATACTGAACAGAGAATGCTTTTCTGTTTTACACTTACATTGCAAAACTCCTCCCGTCCACAGAACTGCCGGCCCGTGGCTGTGTTTAAGGCCGGCAGCAGCTGAGTAGATCAGCGGGACATTCCCCCCCGTCTGTCCCACAGGACACACAGATGTTGGGCTGGCTGTCTGCACAGCTGTAGGCCTGCCACGCACGGCGGAACCTGCAACTGTCTGACGGAGAGACGGCAGGTTGGCACAGATGGCGTGGAGGTGTACCGGGGGCTGGAGGGAGAGAGCTGGCAATGGAAATAGAAGGGCAGGTACCAACATATCCTCCATCTGGACTCATCACTGGAGAACAGCCACGGGACGTTAACATCGCTGCGGCTGAAGACCTGTCAACATGACAGACAGATGAATGTACAGAGCTGCGTTTGGTACGTGCAGATACTACATGTGCTGCTGAGAGCAGACGGTCTCTGCTGTGAACTTGAGTGGAAGAAATAATGCTCCAATTATCCTCATGAACATCATAATGTGCTGTACAATTTATAATTTCTCAGTTTGGTTTAAAACAAAACAAAATAAAATAAAATAAAATAAAATAAAATAAAATAAAATAAAATAAAATAAAATAAAATAAAATAAAATAAAATAAAATAAAATAAAATAAAATAAAATAAAAAATATAGCTGCACAACTAATTTGTTCTCCAAAGATGTTGAATTCATATTGCACACACATTTCTGATGGCAGACTTTTGTATTAATCTTGTTATATTACTGTATATAATTGTATAAAATGATACAATAATAATAAAAAATAAAATAAAATAAAATAAAAAATGAATTCATATTGCACTTTCTGTTTGCAAAAATGATTCTTATAGTATTATTGTATAATTACATTAATAAAAAATACAAAAATATTATTATTATTATTATTATATAATTATATAAACAAATCATAAATTAAAAATAAAATAAAATTACAAATAAAAGAAAAAATGAGAAATAATGCATAGTAGTAGAACAACTAATTTGTTCTTAGAAGATTTTTAATTCATATTCCACTCATATTTCTGACTGCAGAGTTTTGTATTAATATTGTTATAATACTTTTTATAATTGTATAAAATAAAATAATAATAAATAAATTAAATTAATAATTCTATAAAAATGAAAAAGCAGTTGCACAACTAATTTGTTCTTCAGAGTTCAAATTCATATTGCATTTCAGTTTGCAAAAATTATTATTATAGTTAGTATTATTATTATTATTATATTATAAATATATTAATAAAAAATAAAAATGACAAAATAGTAATATTTTTGTTATTATATATAATTATATACACAAATTGTAATTTAATCATAAATTAAAATAAAATAATACAATTAAAAATAAAATTAAAAAATGAGACAAATAATGCAAAGCAGCACAACTAATTTGTTACTGAATGTTTTTGAATTCATATTGCTCATATTTCTAACATTGTTATATTACTGTATATAAAATAAAATAAAATAAGACTCAAAGAAGTTGCAGGACTAATTTGTTCTTCAAAGAGTTTAAATTCATAATGAATTTTCTGTTTGCAAAAATAATTGTTACTATAGTTAGTATTATTATTATATAATTAATAGAATTTAAAAAACTAAAATAGTATTATTATTACATATAATTAAATAAATAAATAAGTCTTAACTCTAAAATTAAAAACCAGAGAAATGATGCAAAGCATTAGCACAACTAATGTGTTCTTGAAAGAGTTATTGTATAATTATTGTTATTACATATATTATTATATAAATAAAGTATAAATTAGAATACAAAATTAGACAAATGATGCAAAGCAGTAGCACAACTAATTTGTTCTTGAAAGAGTTTGAATTCTTTAATTTCTCTAATTAATTTTGTATTACTATTATTATTATTATATCACTGTTTATAATTGTAAAAAATATAAAATTATACAATAAAAAATACAATAAAATATTAAAAGATAAAATAAATTAACAATTTGTTCTTAAAAGGGTTTGAATTCATAATGCAATTTGCAAATTCTTAGAGACATTAGAGATACATTTTCTTAAACACTAGAGAAGATGATATGAGATTACAAGATCTACTTCTCAGGAGAAACATCTGAGAAATAGAAGACTTGAGTTTTTTTTTTTTTTTTTTTTTTTTTTAATCTCATTGCTGTCTAAGACACACAACTGTGAGATCGAAGAGCTTTTGTAAGACTCTTCTTTCTCGCAGAAACACTGGGAGAGTGAGACTGACATGCTTCGCCAGAGCTTTTCCTCTGATCCAAAACCAGATTCCTCTTTCCTTTCATCTTAAAGCAACACAGACGGACTTCAGCTCAACATTAAAGGCAATTCAAATCCAAGCTGATCCCTCTAAAGACAGGAAATTACATTTTGCAACAGAAAGTCTATTGTTCCATATAGTCCTAGAAAGCTTTCAGGTGTTTGCAGCTGAATATACTGCATTGTTTTCAATACGGACAATGCAAATAGATGCCAAACCTTTAAGACAGGCACTATGGGTTTAATGACACCCTATTGCATGTATTTTGGAATGCTTGTTGATTAAAAAAAAGCAAGGTGACAAGGAACTCTGGCAAAGTCAACTCTAATCTAGATTTAAAGGTCATTTCGAAGGCGGCTACACATGCCCGGCTGTAGCTCGGTGTAAATATGCAATGCAGTTTTGGTAACAAGATTTTCTTGTTATTTATTTACCTCTCAATTTAATTCACAATCCATGCTGCTCGGTTCAGTAGGCCATAAAATGAGGTGTTGTTTCATTAATGGGAAATAAAAGATGATTGCATCCTAGAGAAAAAAAATGAAACACTAATTGTGTTATTCTACAACTGTCTCGATTTATTTGCCTCAATTACGATGTCTCACGTAAAACATCGAATTAAAGAAATGAGACGAGGACAGACCGTCAGTGTGCAGCGCTGGTTTATTACTGTGGCTGGAGCCCAGAGAAGCTGGAGACTTCATTCACCATCAGAGAAGGTGTCAATCACTCCTGTAGAGGACATGCTTTACTGCTGCCCGAGGGCTCCTGTGTGACCTAAATACAAAACTGTCAACAGAAAGACTGACCAACACAGAACAAGCTGAAGAGAATCGCAGAGAATATTCTGTCTTGGATTATCCAATGCATACACTTCTTTTTGCACTGCATACAGGAGAACTAAAATGCAATCACTGCTATATATACCAGGTTCCAAGGCATGGATACATATGTACACTACCAGTCAAAAGTTTTTGAACAGTAAGAGTTTTAATGATTTTTAAAGCAGTCTCTTCTGCTCACCAAGCATGCATTTATTTGATCCAAAATATAGCAAAAACAGTACATTTTTTAAATATTGTTACTATTTAAAATAACTGTAAAATGTAATTTATTCCTGTGATTTCAAAGCTGAATTTTTAGCATCATTACTCCAGTCACATGATCCTTCAGAAATCATTATAATATTCTGATTTGCTGCTCCAAAAACATTTATTATTATTATTATTTTGAAAACAGCTGAGTAGAATTTTTTTCAGGTTTCTTTGATGAATAGAAAGTTCAGAAGAACAGCGTTTATCTGAAATATAAATCTTTTGTAGCATTATAAATGTCTTTATCATCACTTTTGATCAATTTAAAGCTAAAAAAGCTTCTCCAAGCTTTTGAATGGCATGGTGTATAATGTTACAAAAGCTTTTTCGTTTAAAGAATCCTGAAAAAAATATACTCAGCTGTTTGAAATTTTGATAATAATAATAATAATAAAATGTTTTTTTTTTGTTTTTTTTTTTTAACAGCATCATTACTCCAGAAGACTGGAGTAATGATGCTGAAAATTTAGCTTTGATCACAGGAATAAATTACAAGTTAAAATATATTCAAATAGTAAAAATATTTTTTTAAATTACTGTTTTGCTGTGCTTTGGATTAAATAAATGCATGGTTGGTGAGCAGGAGACTTTAAAAAACAAAAATACTACTGTTCAAAATCTGTGAGTGAGAGTGTATATACTAAATCAAAACAGATGTCAGAAATGGTTTATGAATACTAAAATGATATAGGCTATAAAACAGTAAAAAAAACAAATAAGTTTGAAGCCTCTTTGTAAAATAATGACTCAAATGTGAACTTACATGTATTCAAAGTGTACAGAAAATCTTTCTGGATGGTTTATTAAAACTGTTACTAAAATTAACCATGGTTTTATTATAGTAAATGTGTCGTAACCAGTTTTGGCGTATTGATTACTATTTCCCTGGTGAAAAAAACAGCATATGCTGGTAGGTATGTTTTGATGCTGGGATGCTGGTTAGGTCCTTTGCTGGTTTATGCTGGTCATGTTGCTGGTCAAGAACCAGCAAAGGACCAGCATTAACCAGCAAAGGACCAGCTTAAACCAACATCAAAACATACCTACCAGCATATGCTGTTTTTTTCACCAGGGTTGTACAACCACAATTATACTACAAATACCATGATTAAACTATACTTATTGTAGCATAACCTTGGTTAATTTGTGGTTACCATGGTTTAAGTATAGTAATATAGTAATAATTTTTTTTGATAACCATGTTACAGTTAATTTTCATCACGTTAATGTTATATGAATTCTAAGATTACAACAATTACCACATGCGTTATGAAACATTTGTATTATTTCTCTATTTCATCACTCTTTTTGACCTTTTAACAACCTGTTTGTTTTGTATTTAAACATACACATACAAATACTGACCTAAAACGTCTTCAAAGGTCTTTTCCAAGCCATTCTGTAGCAATACCGAAGAAACACTGTTATATTTCTCTATTTTATCACTCTTATTGACCCTTTAACATTAGCTTATTAATTTGGAGGGTTTTGTACACTTAAATATACGTCTTCAAACATGTTTTTCCAGCCATTCTGTAACAACCTCGTCAGAAACACGTTGTTATACTTACTAAATACTAAATATATATCCTTAATCAGCTTGTTTTATCATACTTAATTTTGTGACGTTTGCAAATTGTCTATTTTTAAGCAGACCTGTGAGAGAAAATGAAGGGAAACCCCACAACTACGATCTGAGGCGGTTTGTTTATCCTGGCAGTCCGTGACGCCGCCTCCCGTTTGTCAGGAGAACTGCATAAATACACTAGCGCATCATACACTTTCCGCTTTTATTAGTCCTTTTTAGCATCTACAATGCAGTATGTAACATTTTCTAAAGGTTAAGATTAAAAGTAACTTAATATTACGTTTTAAGAAGTACCTCTAGGCTACAACTAGAAAATGTTTGATGTTAGCTAGACGTTAAAACATAACTAGCCTATTTTAGGATACGTCACGCGTTAAAGACGCTAGTGCAGAAAAAAAGAAAGAAGAAAAGACAGGAAAGCAACAGACATATGAATATATCCTATGACATTTCCTATATACAGAAATAATTTGATGTCAGCAGGTAGTGTTCCTCTAATAAGCCTAATATTGCTCGTGTTGCTGAGGTGAGCTGATAGTTGATGCTATTAGCTGATCTTAAAAGCAGCACAGACTGCTGATGTTCAGTAGAATCGCACACAGCAGCACAGGGAATCTATGAACGCTGATGTATGACATCGACCTCAAGAACAGAGAGAGAGAGAAAGAGAGAGAGACTAAACCCATAACTGCCCAGTAACAAGCTCTCCCCCCTCATTGGCTGCAGAGGCAAGTGTATTTGATCAGGCCCTCAGACTAAATGACACACTGTGTTTGATCGGCGGACACTAAACCTCATGTGAGAGCCAAAGGAAGACCTCAGCATCTGTCCTGTTTGAAGAATATGTGCCCTGCTCACACCTGGGCGACTCCTTAAAGAAACGCTGCATCAAAAAAGAAGATTCCGTCATTATTTTCTCCCAACTCTATCTATATTCTCTAAAATGAGATGTTTGGTAGAATATCATGGCTGTTCTGTAATGTTAATAATGTCTTATAGTCGCATTTAGCAAATATTTTAAATTTCAAGCGATTGTGACAGAAGAGGGCCAGCAAAATATCACTGGTTTATTTGACTTGTGTTATTTACTCCATGTCTTCCGAGGACATAATATGCTTGAAAATACGCTATTAAATTTCACTTATACATGGCGTGTTATTACAGTAGGCTTTGTGACTCATTAACATTGATGTAAAACCTGCATTTTGACTCTTTTATAGTAAGTTTATGGTCCTTTTATCCTTTTTGGAGCTGATTGCATATGTATATTCACGTTTATTGTGTGGAAATAACATCTACAAAAAATATCTTTTGTTTGTGACACAAGGCGAGAAATACATTTCTATTTTTAGCTTTTAGCCTTACCTGGTGTACTTAGGAGAACGAATATTTCACATGTAGATAAGACAAACAAACATAAAAACCAAAACCAATTAATAAAAATTAAATTAAAAAATTATATTCTGAGGAGTATATATCGTAATATCCAAGTTCATATCTAATAATGATTTCAAAGAAATGATTTTAAAGTCCATACATAAAATCTTTATAATATGTGGCACAGATTTATTTTTTTTATTTTGAATATAGGTAGTTGACATGAAAATGTATTATACGTACTCCATTACTCCATTTAGAACTATTTTAATACCTGTCTAAAGTTTTTGAACAGTAAGATTTTTAATGGTTTTAAAAAGAATTCCTTAAAAAGCCATTAATCTTGATGCATTTGGGAGAATATTTCATATGCAGATAAGACAAACAAACATAAAAACCAAAACCAATTAATAAAAATGAATAAAAACTAAATAAAAAATTATATTCTGAGGAGTATATAGTAAAGTTCATATTAAATAATGATTTTAAATAAATGATTTCAAAGTCCATACATAAAATCTTTATAATATAATGTGGCACAGATTTTATTTTTTATTTTGAATATAGGTAGTTTACATGAAAATGTATTATACGTACTCCATTACTCCATTTAGAACTATTTTAATACCTGTCTAAAGTTTTTGAACAGTAAGATTTTTAATGGTTTTTAAAAGAATTCCTTAAAAAGCCATTAATCTTGATGCACTTGGGAGAATATTTCATATGCAGATAAGACAAACAAACATAAAAACCAAAACCAATTAATAAAAATTAATAAAAATTTAATAAAAAAAATTATATTCTGAGGAGTATATATTGTAATATCCAAGTTCATATCTAATAATGATTTCAAAGAAATGATTTTAAAGTCCATACATAAAATCTTTATAATATGTGGCACAGATTTTATTTTTTATTTTGAATATAGGTAGTTGACATGAAAATGTATTATACGTACTCCATTACTCCATTTAGAACTATTTTAATACCTGTCTAAAGTTTTTGAACAGTAAGATTTTTAATGGTTTTTAAAAGAATTCCTTAAAAAGCCTTTAATATTACCTGATGCACTTGGGAGAATATTTCAGATGTAGATAAGACAAAAATAAATAAAATAAAATAGTGTCTATGGTTTGAATTAGTTGCTCTTCATTTATAATAATTTTTATTATTTTTTCTATTTATTTCCTGAACAATAATATATCCCTTAAAATCTCATTCATTCATTCATTATGATAACTAAGCTCTCCTGCAGCCCGAGTCAGGCCCGAGTGGGCTAAATCAGCATGACATTTTGGGGTTTATGGACCTCTCAGCATATTTTCCCCGGTGGAAAAAAAAAAATCACGGGAAGCAGGTTTGTTTGTCAACACACGGTGGGTTCCCTGCCAACACTTCGCTCTCGCAGAGCCCGAGAATAAAGCTGAAGATGAAATGGGTTCCCAGGCTGCCGTGTAATTGCGCAGCCCTTATGTTGAACCCCTTGAGCATTCATTCAAATGAGGCCGTAATTGCCACATCTGTTAACCCTCTGAAGAGCCGTCAGCCGAGTGTCACGCATCTGCTAATTGGTACAAACAGGTAGCAGACGCTGATCTCCTCCACTGAGCATCTGCCGATTAGAGTCGCAAATTCAATGAGCGGTGATTAAAGGTCCTGCTAAAATGGCAAAGGAGAGGTTTAAATACTGCTGCTGAATATGCTATAACACTTCATAATGGTGATTAACCGAGAGCCAGGAACCGTGAGGACTCCGTGGGTTGGTGTGAATTCATTTTTTTTAGGCGTGAGGAAAAGCTGAGGAAAATGGGTCACAGGAGTTTTACTCCTGTGGTTTGGTCAGCTGATTGTGAGCCTTCATGCTCCATGAAGCCATAAAAGAAGATGTATATTATATCCAATAAGACGTTCTGTTACTTTAGATCTTGTAAAGTTAACTGGAATCAATCAGTTACAGACAATATATTATATAATATAATATATTATATAATATATATATATATATATATATAGTCCTCAATAATATATATAACATTTTTAAAGTATCTTTATATAATAATGCAATGTATTAAAATTAGTTCAATAGCATTTTAAAAAAAATTATATTTTGATAGTATCTATCTATCTATCTATCTATCTATCTATCTATCTATCTCTATCTCTACACATTTCACATTTACACATTTGAAATGTTATATTTCAACTTTTTTTTTATATTACATTATAAATGACAAATTATGACATTGAACATTATTATATTCTGAGGAGTATATATCATAATAACCAAGTTCATATGAAAAATTCTTTTACAATATGATACTTTTAAAGTCCATATATAAAATCTTTAAAATATAATGATATATTTTAGTCAAAAGTTTTTAAAAGAATTATTTTCTGCTCACCAAGCCAATATTTGATTTGATTTTTACTATTTAAAATAACTGTTTTCTATGTGAATATATTTAAAATAAAATTATTTATTCCTGTGATCAAAGCAATATTTTCAGCATCATTACTCCAGTCATATGATCCCTCAGAAATCATTCTAATATGCTGATTTTCTGTTCAAGAAACATTTTATTATTATTATTATTATTACCAATATTTAAGACAGTTGAGTATATTGAGGATTCGTTGATGAACAGAAAGATCCAAAGATCAGCATTTACCTGAAATAAAAAGCATTTGTAACATTTTACACTATACCATTCAAAAGCTTGGAGTCAGTATAATTAATTAATTAATTTATTTATTTATTTATTTGGGAAAGAAATTATAGAAACTAATACTTTTATTTAACAAAGATGCTTTAAATTAGCCAAAAGTGATGATAAAGACATTTCTATTTCAGATAAATGCTGTTCTTCTGAACTTTCTATTCATCAAAGAAACCTGAAAAAATTATACTCTGTTTTTAACATGATGATAATAATAAATGTTTTTTGAGGAGCAAATCAGAATATTAGAATGATTTCTGAAGGATCATGTGACTGGAGTATGCTAAATGCTAAAAATTCAGGTTTAAAATCACAGGAATAAATTATATTTTAAAATATATTAAAATAGAAAACAGTTATTTTAAATGGTAAAAATATTTCAAAATTGTATTGTTTTTGCAGCAGTTTGGATCAAATAAACGCAGGCTTGGTGAGCAAAAACATTAAAAATCTTACTGTTCAAAAACTTTTGACTGGTAGTGTATATATGCAGCTTTTTTGACCTCATTACAACTCAGAGACAACATTAAATATGTATATTTATAAAAATTCATTTAATGTGAAGACAAATAGGTGAGTAAAAATAGCAAAAACATTTCAGACATTCATATACATTTTAACATAAAATCTTGATGTTGTAAAAACAATTTCAGCTATCTATATAGTGACCAGCAAAAACCAGCAAAGGACCAGCTTAAACCAGCATCAAAAAACTAGTTTGTTTGCACCAAGTCTGTCCACAGTGCTGAGGGGAGTGGTTTTATTGCCTGTCACACCCTATTATTAAACACTGTAATAATGCAAATGTGAACTGTTGCGGTGACAAAGAAGCCCAGAGAACACAAACGTGTCAGTGATATAAAACAGTGACGTAGAGATTTTTGTAAAATCATTTGTACAATTGTATTCTTCACGCAAAAACGTACAAAAAAAGTGCATATTGTGGCATAATGTGCAATTTACTTCATCATACACACTGGTGAAAATAAATAACTGGCTCTTTTAGATTCATGTGAAAACAAAATTTAAAATAAGAACAAGAACTATAAAAAACATCTCCTGGACACCGTCACAGTCCCTGAGAGTCAGCGATTTGGATCAGTTGCTCGTCTCAAAAAGCTTTAAACTAAAAAAGCTAATATTTCTGAAAAAAACGAAACAAAAAACAAAACCATGTATTATAATAATAATAATAATAATAATAATAATAATAATAATTCATTTTCTGTGACACAGTTTGGATTGCTATGTGAAATCTTACCCGCATTTGTTCATGTATCCAGTCAAGGAAGTAGGTCACATTTCCGTAGACTCCAGGCTTGTTTCTGAAAGCACATCCACTACCCCAGCTAGTGTCCCCAACCAGCCACCATAGAGAATTCTCCTTTGCGACCAAAGGACCCCCACTGTCGCCCTATGTGGAAAAAAGCACTTATTTAATTTGGCCTTTGCCACATACATTACATTTACAGTACTCTAATTCACTCTTTTGAATGATCAAGCAGCTTCAGATTGTGTTTCTAACCTGACAGGAGTCCACGCCGCCCTCCAGTTTGCCAGCACAGATCATGGTGTCTGTGATTTGTCCGTTATACACTGGTCGGCTGTTGCACGTTGTTCTGTTGATTAGCCTGATTTTGGCTTCTTGTAAGTTTTCTGAGACAGATCCTGTAAGAAAACATTTGCTTGTCATGCTTTTCAGTGTGACGTGTTATTTTCTGTCCTATATTATGCATTTGGATCTGTTTGTGTTTTAGTACTGTTGTGTTAGGGTTTGCTCTTTAAAAAGTTTCAAACCTCCATAAGTTAGTGCCCCCCATCCAGTGACGTAACATTCCCGCGGCGCTTCAAAGTACATGCCTTTATTGGGCAGACACACTGGCCGGACGTTTGCTGAAACAAGAAACAAAACAGAAACTGTCATCAACCACAGCTGTATGGTTGTTCAGTAAAACAAAAAAGGAGATATTTTGCAGAATGTTCAAGCTGCTCTTTTCCACACCATAGAAAATGACGTTCACACTGTCTGGTTTCAAAACAGAACCACAGAAATGGTCCGTTCAACTCATTCCTGTTCTTCTAAAGTCATGGCTGATCTATAAAGAGTTATATGAAAGAGCAGCTTGACTATCCTGCAAAATGCAAAAGAAAATTTTAAACAAAAAAAATAAAACTGAAATAGTATTTTATTTTCTACTTTGAAAATTTATTTTTACAGCGCAACTAAAACTATTAAAATTATTATTTTTGTTAAAAGAAATAAGGCCAAAAGAAAATATAAACAAATATTTATGAATATTTAATACATAATTCTTAAATAAAAAAAAAAGGAAATGTTGCCTGGCCAACTAACTGAAAATTAAATAGAAAACCTAGAAATATTTTGGAAAAACTAAAACAAAATCACAAAAGCACATAACAGAATTACTAACGTTTACACTTCAATTAAAATGAAAATGGAAAATATAAACATAAAAGCTAATTTTCATATAAATAAGGCTGAAATAAAATATTTCAAAAATATGAATTTATAAATATTAAATATATAAATAAATAAATATTAAATAGAAAATCAAAAACGTTTGCCTTGCCTACTAACTGAAAAAAAATAGAAATATTTTAAAACTTAAACAAATGACAAAAGCACATAACTGAATTACTAAAGCTTACACTTTATTTAAAATGAAAACTGAAAATAAACATAAAAGCTCATTTTAGTTTATTTTATATAGAAATAAGGCTAAAATAAAATATTAAATAAAAATAGCAATTTATAAATATTAAATACATAAATAAATATTACAAAAGAAAAACGCCAAGTAACTGAAAAATTAAATAGTAAAGAAAAACTAAAAATATATATATATATATAATTTTACATAAAATATTACATAAAATATGAATGTATAAATATTAAATACATAAATAAATAATCATTAAATTTAAAAAGGAGAAATATTGCATTGTCAACTAACTGAAAAAAACTAGAAATATTTTTTAAAAACTAAAACAAATGACAAAAGCACATAACAGAATAACTAAGGTTTACACTTCAATTAAAATGAAAACTAGAAATATAACCATAAAAGCTCATTTTTATTTTTTAAAGGGTGAAATAAAATATTAAATAAAAATAAAAAATGTCTAAATAAATAAATAAATAATACTAAATAAAAAAT
Source organism: Labeo rohita (assembly GCF_022985175.1). Taxonomy (NCBI): domain Eukaryota; kingdom Metazoa; phylum Chordata; class Actinopteri; order Cypriniformes; family Cyprinidae; genus Labeo; species Labeo rohita. Next base: position 2,960,444 of record NC_066878.1, on the reverse strand, counting down.
TTGAAAATGTTGAGAAAAAAGCTGAAAATGTAAACATAATAGCTAATTTAAAACATCAATAAACACTATAATGGTATACACTGTGAATAATACTAAAATACCTACAATAATACTTTCATATATTGTCACTTAATGTGTCAGTATTATCACATTATCATGAAATTTTCTTATTGGCTGGGAGAAAAATGTAAAATTTGGTCTTACATGTAATTGTGAGTGGACGACTTAGCTTCATCAGGGCAATGTCATTTTCATCGGTTCTCGGGTCGAAGTCGTGCATGACAATTCGGCTTACAGAATTGCCAGTGGCGCGCCGCATCTCGGAAAGAGTCAGATATCCAGCATACACAGTCCATCCATCTGGATTTGAACGCCTACACCAGTTTGTCACGTATTAGAGTTCATCATAACTGCGTCAGATGAGACTTTACTAAATGAGAGCACTTACCCATTAACACAGTGAGCTGCAGTGACGATCCAGGAAGGTGTAATGATAGACCCACCACACAAATGGTTTCCGAAAGACTGCAGGCTGACCTGCCATGGCCACACCCCCCCCCTGAGTTCACAGTGGTTCCTCCCACAATTCGCCTCCCGTTGTTCTGTCCACAGTCTACAACAGAATTCAAAAATCTGTATCAGTGTATGTGAAAAAGTAGCTTTCCCAGCTACAAGCTATACTTCTAATATGTAAAAATATGGCTCACCCAAAAGTTTTTTTTATCATTCACATGAGAGTGAGGCAAAGATGACAACAAATTTGTACACTGGGATCACCCTGGTTAAAAAACCAGCATATGCTAGTAGGTATGTTTTGATGCTGGGATGCTGGTTAGGTAGGTTTTGATGCTGGTTTAAGCTGGTCCTTTGCTGGTTCATGCTGGTCCTTGACCAGCAACATGACCAGCAAAAACCAGCAAAGGACCAGCTTAAACCAGCTAAGGACCAGCATAAACCAGCAAAGGACCAGCTTAAACCAGCATCAAAACCTACCTAACCAGCATTCCAGCATCAAAACATACCTACCAGCATATGCTGTTTTTTTCACCAGGGCAGTGTTAACATATGCATGCACATTGCTAATATGTTTAAGCATGCTGCTAACATGATTTAGCATGTTTCTAGCATGATAAACATGTTGCTAGCATGTTTCTGGTATGATTACCATGTTGCTAGCATGTTTAACATGTGGCTAGCACAATTTAACATTGCTAAAAAAAATTTTTAACATGTTAGCATAATTTCACTCAATGCTAGAATGTTTTTAAAAGATTTAACGTATTGGTAGCATGTTTCTAACATAATTAGCGTGTTTCTAGCATGCTTAATGGTTGTTATTATGTTTTAGCATAATTAGCAACATGTTTAAGCATGCTACTAACATGATTTAAGATGTTTTAAACACAATTATTGTTGCCAGCATGTTTCTAACATGATAAACATGTTGTTACCATGTTGCTAACATGTTTCTGGCATAATTACTATGTTCCTAGCATGTTTTTAACATGATTAACATGTTTTTAACACATTGTTAACATGATTTAACACATTGCTAGCATGTTGTAACATGCTTTAATTTATTGCTGGCTTGTTTCTAACATAAGTAGCAAGTTTCTAACACGATTAATGCGTTGTTAATATGATTTAGCATAATTAGCAACATAGCACATTGCTAACATGTTTAAACATGCTACTAACATGCTTTTAAAATGATTAGCATGTTGCCAGCATGTTTCTAGCATGATAAACATGTTGCTGGTATGATTACCATGTTGCTAGCATGTTTCTAACGTGATTATTGTGTTGCTAAAATGTTTCTAACATGTTTCTACCATGATTAACATGTTGCTAGCATGATTTAACACATTGGCAGCATTTTTAACATGATTTAACATATTGCTAACATGTTTCTAATATAATCAACATGTTTCTAGCATGGTTAATAGTTGTTAATATGTTTTTAGCATAATTAGCGACATGTTTAAGTGTGCTGCTAACATGATTTAACATGTTTTAAACACAATTAACATGTTGCCAGCATGTTTCTAGCATGATAAATATGTTGTTACCATGTTGCTAGCATGTTTTTAGTATGATTAACATGTTTTTAACACATTGTTAGCATGATTTAACATATTGCTAGCATGTTTTAACATGATTTAATTTATTGCTGGCATGTTTCTAACGTAATTAGCATGTTTCTAGCATGATTCATGCGTTGTTAATATGTTTTAGCATAATAAACAACATAGCACATTGCTAACATGATTTAACATGTTTTTTAACATGATTAGCATGTTGCCAGCATGTTAACGTGTATTTAACACATTGTTAGCATTATTTAACACATTGCTAGCACGTTTTAACATGATTGTACTTATTGCTAGCATGTTTCTAACGTAATTAGCATGTTTCTAGCATGATAAACATGTTGTTAGCATGTTGCTAGCATATTTCTAACGTGATTATCATGTTGTTTTAACATGTTTCTAGCATGATTAACATGTTGCTAGCATGATTTAACTCATTGGTAGCATGTTGCACATTCTCCCATTTTTTGCTTTCATCGGAGTACATCTTAAGAAGGAAATTAGATCCATATATTTGGTTTATATTTTATTTGCTTTATTTAACTTTTATATTCAACTTTATTTCTGTTTTCGTTAATTTAGTACTTATTTCAGTACTTATTTTAAGTAGCCAAGGCATTTCTAATTTTTTTATTTTTTCTAAAAAAAATTCTCCTTATGTCTTTCTTTTTTCTTTCTGTATGTTATTATTATACCTAATATTCATATTTTATTTAAGTTTTATTTAAACTGCTTTTAAAATAATACTTCATAAGGGTAAAAATAAGGGTAACACCTCCAAAAAAATATTTACTTCACAACAAAAAAGGAATAAAATAAAACAAAATAAAGAGGCGTAACTATTATCTTACCTATACATTTGAGTGTCACTGCTTTATTAGATGGACAATCTGAACTGTCAATCTCATCAAAACCTACATAAGTGTTCCTGAAAGATAAATCACAAACAAACCCACAGCACAAATTACAAATCACCTCATTCAAATCATTCAAAATTCTGTAAATTTTCAGCATCTTTTCAGCATCATTTTTCACATGATTCTAATATGCTGATTTGGTGCTCATAAAACATGCAGTATTATTTTTTTTTTTTTTTTTTGTGGATGAACTGCAACATTTTTTTCAGGATTCTTTAATGCATAAAAAGTTAAAAAGAACAGCATTTGTTTGAAACTGAAATCTTCTGTTAAGGTCGTTATACAGTAGTAATAAAGCAGACTTCTAACATTACCTCTCGTATCCAAACTTCTCACATGCTTGCATGCCAAGGTTGTCATTCCATCCATTTGAACACACATTCTCCCATTTTTTGCTTTCATTTGAGAACATCTGAAGATGGAAATTAGATCCATATAGACGATCTACAAAAACAAAAACAGAAAGTACAGTAAAGATCTTAAAATAGGATCAGTTCAACATGTCAGACCATATGCGTAAGGCATTCTTACAGCACTGAGATTCATCGTCTCCTGACGGACAGTCCAGCACACCGTCACACCACTGCGACGAGCTGACACATCTGTTATCTGTTTGACAGCGACGGCCTTGATAACAATCAAACACACCTGTTGGAGTAAACAGAGGACATCAGAGCAACAAATAACTGGGTAGAGGTTTAGTAGGACATACAGTGTGTGAGTTTCTTACCATAATACCAAAGCACCACAGCTACGGCTCCAGCAGCGATCAGTAGGAAGATGAGTACGCTAAGGATTATTGGCCATTTTTTTCTCCTGGACACTGCTGAAGAACCAAAGCTCATAAGCATCTATGTCTACAGATGGAGTCAAAAGTTTACATACACCTTGCAGAATCGGCAAAATGTTAATTATTTTACCAAAATAAGAAGGATCATACAAAATGCATGTTATTTTTCATTTAGTACTGACCTGAATAAGATATTTCACATAAAAGATGTTTATATATAATCAACAAGAGAAAATAACAGTTTATAAAAATAACCCAGTTCAAAAGTTTACTTGATTTTTAATACTGTGTTGTTACCTGAATGATCCACAGCTGTGTTTTTTGTTTAGTGATAGTTGTTCATGAATCCTTGTTTTGTCCTGAAAAGTTAAACTGCCTGCTGTTCTTCAGAAAAATTCAGGTCCCACAAATTCTTTGGTTTTTCAGCCCGTTTGTGTATTTGAACCATCTTTACACACTGAGGACAATTGAGTGACTCATATGCAACTATTACAGAAGGTTCAAATATTCACTGATGCTTCAGAAGGAAACATGATGCGTTAAGAGTCGGGGTGATTAAAAATTTTTGCATTTGAAAATCAGGGTAGATTTAACTAATTTTGTCTTTTGGGGAACATGTAACTATCTTCTGTAGCTTCTGAAGGGCAGTACTAAATGAAAAAATATGATATTAAGGCTAAATAAGAAAAATCTACACATCCTCATCCTGTTCGAAAGTTTTCACCCCCCGACTCTTCACGCGCCATGTTTCCTTCTAAAGCATCAGCGAGCGTTTGAACCTTCTGTAATAGTTGCCTATGAGTCCCTCAGTTGTCCTCAGTGTGAAAAGATGGATCTCAAAATCATACAGTCATTGTTGGAAAGAGTTCAAATACACAAAAATGCTGAAAAACCAAAGAATTTGTGGGAATCAGGAATCAAGTGTACATAAACTTTTGAACAGGGTCATTTTTATAAATTCAACTATTATTTTCTCTTGTGGAATATATGTAAACTTCTTTTATGTGAAATAACGCATTCAGGTCAGTACTAAATAAAAAACAACATGAATTTTGTACGTTCCCTCTTATTTTGGTAAAATTAACATTTTGCAGATTCTTCAAGGTGTACGTAAACTTTTGACTTCAACTGTAAATCTAGAATTGAAAACATGAAAATTACTAAAAGAGGTTGAAGGGGTAATTTACTCAAACTTGTACAAATTTTTTTCATCAAGTTGTTGATCCCTAGTGGATTTTATAGTACTGAGGGATAAAAAACACTATGGACCAGGGTCGGAAATTAACCAGGGCTTGTAGCAAAAATGCCACCAAAATGAACAAAAATGCCCCATTAATTCAAGACAAAGAGGCAAAAATTGCCCCTGCATAATTAAAGTATTACGGATGTGAAAATGAATGAAAATGATCAGTTCGCAGAATTACATTTAAATTCGCTCACACTGCATCAGATTGCTTTTCAACGCTTTCGTGCAGCGTTGAGCCTTATAACCAATCAAACACGTTTCTGTTGAACTTAGGAATATATCGGCCAATCAAAGGCGCTTAGATTAGTTACCACTGAAAACGCCGGAGCTGATGAGTATGCATGTAGATATGATGTAAATAAAAGATTATTTTCGCAATTTTAGTGATTATAACAGAATTTTTTGGAAAATTTGTGCTAGACTTGACTAACGTCATGAATGTTGTCTGTGAATCCAGAATGTGATGTGCCCAAAATGAAACAAAAAATGTTTTATATTGTTTTCTATACTGATGTTAATAATCTTTATTAGTAAAGACCAATAATCTACAATAATGATTTTGCTATAATACTGCAGCCCTATGAGCTCCTGTTTTTTTTACATGTATATGTAATTTAGATTTATTTTTTGTAATTTAGAACAATTTTAAACAGTCTGTTGTTACTGACAACAGTTTAAAATATGGATTAAAGTAACTGGGTAAATGTATGTAGGCCTATTTGACATTAAAGACAACATATGGTTTTTATAATAATAAAGTGATTATAAAAATTCCCTTCACAAATGTAAAAAACGCCCCTGGAAATTAATTCCAGGGGGCAAATATTGCCCCTTAATGGAAATGTTCATTTCTGACCCTGCTATGGAAGTCATTGAGTACCAGAAACTATTTGGCTCCCCACATTCCTCAAAATATCATCTTCTGCGTTCAACACAACAAAACAACTTGGAACAACTTCAGGGTGAGTGACAACAGAACTTTCATTTTCAGTGAACTACTGCTTTAAGAAGCATTACATACCTTTGTGAACTGGATTAGCGTCAAGGTTGAGTCCAGGTGCGCCCGTGCGGTGTGTATTAACAGGTGCTGTTTGAGGCGTATACTGATGCAGGTTCTGAGCAGGCGAGTATCTGTCTGAATGGTATGACGGAGGGGCATTCTGGTATGGATATTGTGGGTTTTGAGGACTGGGGTACTGAGGTAAAGCCGGGTTTATTCCAGAATGTGGTGCATATGGAGGAGGCCGCTGCTCGTCATGCTGGAAACCATGGTTCACGTGAGAAACGTTGTCGTAAGTCTGAAAGAAATATGGGGTTTGATTAGTTTCTCAGGTTAAAAAGGCATTCGCAGCACATTTTCCTTCATAATGTGACTAAAAGGATATCAAATGAGAACAATAAACATCAAGAAGCTGCTTTAGACTACTGAGTCCATGTAAACAATTACAGTGTGACTAACAACAACGTGCAGACTGTTACAGGAAATAAACACCCTTTAAACAAACATTGTTCCTTATTTGAACAATAATACACACTACTTACTGTTTTAACGACATATTTTATTATAAGTAATAAATGATTAACAGAGGTATTTAACACGCCTTAACAGTAATTCAATATTTCTGACATTTTACAACCAGTAGAGACAGGAAATGAGATTATATACTGTATACTATATACATAATTGAAATTATATATAAAAGTTTGGGATCAGCAAGACTTTAAATGTTCTTTAAATAAGTTTCTTATGCTCATCAGTGCTGCATTTATTTGATCAAAAATACAGAAAAAAAATGTAATATTGTGAAATATTTTTACGATGTAAAATAACTTCTTTCTATTTTAATATACATTAAAATCTAATTTATTCCTGTGATCAAAGCTGAATTTTCAGCATCATTACTCCAGTCTTCAGTGTCACATGACCCTTCAGAAATCATTATAATATACTGATTAATTATTACTGCTGACAACAGCTGCTTAATATATTTTTTTTAAACCTATGATACTTTTTTCAGGATTCTTTTATGAATAAAAGGTTAAAATGAACAGCATTTTTTAAAATAAAAATCTTTTCTTACTGTATACACTACCATACAAAAATTAGAGATTAGTAAAAATATTTATTCTTTCTTTTTGTAAATAAATGAATACTTTTATTCAGCAAGGATGTGTTAAATTGATAAAAAGTGATAATAATAATAATAATATTACAATTTTTTAAAATATATTGCATTGTAAAAATAAATGCCTTTTCTTTTTATTCATCAAAGAATCCTGAAAAAAGTATCACAGAAAATATTTGGCAGCACAACTGTTGCCAACATTAATAATTCTAATAATAAATCAACATATTAGAATGATTTCTGAAGAATCGTGACATTTAAGACTGGCGTAATGGCTGATGAAAATTCAGCTTTGCATCATAGAAATAAATTATATTTTAAAGTATATAAAAAAAAAGAAACCATTATTTTATAATGTAATAACATCTAGCAATATTATAGTTTTTTTCCGTATTTTTGATTAAATAAATGCAGCTTTGACAAGCAGACTCATTTGAAACTTAATGGCAGTCTGTTTTGATTTCACACATAAATTGCTCAGGTACAATAATAAAGTAGCTTATTCCAAAAATAGCTCCTTATGAAAATGACCTGAAATGGCAACATGGTGCTACTGACAAAACAGAAACCCACAAGACCAAATAGTTTAATTAGGCGATTAACTATGTTCTTTTTTAAAAGATCAAATGATCTTTCTGATGAATCATTCATCAAATGCCCGGTTTGTAATGCTCAGCAAAGTTAATGCTTTACAAACATTGCTCACTCGTTGACCGACAGTGTCTGTATTGCTTCATAAAATCAACGACAGTCAAAATACACCGGGGACTGAAAGATCCAAATGTGTCAGAAGAGAAGAAACATGTTCAGGTACGGAGTTAAGAAAACAAAAAACTAATATATAACGTCATTACCGTATCTGTCGACCCCATTGTTTGCCTTTGGCTTTGTTTGAACTGTAGAACTCGATCCAAAAGTGTCAAAACTTCAAGGTCAAAATAAGATCTGCTGACTGAACGTAAAGGAAAAACAGATTAGTCTCATAAACAGCAATAGATCTGTATGATATGATATATAATGTCATTCAAATGAATATTTAGTAAAGCTCACCTGACTGAGGGCTCTCCTCACGTTTGAGTGTCAGCGGACTCTCTGTCCGCTCTCTGTATGTGTAATGAGCAGTCAACGCCACACCTTCGCTTGATAAACCAGCTGAAACACTCACCCGTCAGGTAAATGCAAATCAAAAATACCACCTGGTGACCAGAGTTCATTGCTCAGATCATTCCATTGTCTTCCTTATTAGTGATAACCTGGTCTTACATTTCTCTAGCATAGATGACACAAGTATGCATTGTAAAATAAGCAAACAAAGTGTCAACAATAATAAAAAATGAAAACATTCTTCCTCCTAAATGCGCTCACTTCATTTCACAGTGAGAGTTTTGAATGGGCTGCAACTGCAACATGAAAGATTACATCTGTTTTTTTCTTTAAAAAGAAGTTTCCTTGGCTTTCAAATGCTAATGGACATTTTCAACTTCTCTTTTTCTCAAAAACTAATATTACCATTAAATCACCATAGGTTCCTTAACTTTAGTTTGTGTTTGAATGCTATATTTTAAGTCTTCTACAGTCATACCATAGCTTTGTGTGAAAATGTAACTAAAGGTTAAGCTGTTACACAGAGAAAACCTTCCACTTTGTAGCTCAAATTTCAATTTACAAACTAAGCATGCAGGTAATTTGCCTGCTGCAAGCGCATCAAATGGTCTCTGTCACTAGCAAAAGGGAAATATGGCAAGCCACAGTCTATTACAAGAAAGGAAAATCAAACTATAGTAAAATAAGTTTTGGTATTGTTGATGTATTATTGATTTTATTTTGATATTTTTCAAGTTAAGTTTAATTTTGTTGAGTTTTGTCATTTTTAGCTGTTTTTTTATTTATTTTATTTAGTCAAGGAAATTGTAAGGAAAGATTTCTTTTTACAATTGTTTCTTTTTTCTTTTTCTTTTTTCCAATTTAATTATAATTTAATTTAATTTTATTTTATTGTGTTTTTGTCATTTTTAGTACTTTTTTTTTTTTTTTTTTTCAAGATTTTACTTCATTTTAAGGAAATTTTTATAATAATTAATAATTAATTTTATTTAAAGTAATTTTGTTGTGTCGTTTGTAGCAGCTTTTTTATTTCATTTTTTTCAATATTTGATTTAATTTCAAGGGAAATTTTTAGTAACTGTTTTAGTTTATTTTCCAGTTAGTAATTTTATTTTTTTTTTTTTTTTTTTTGTTTGTTTGTTTTTTTTTTTTTCATATTTTCAATATTTTATTTCATTTAAGGAAAGATTTTTTAGAATTGTGTTTTTGTTATTTTTAGTACTTTTTTGTTTCATTTTTTCTTTTTTCAATATTTTATTTAATTTCATGGAAATTTTTATAATTGTTTTAGTATTTTATTTCATTTTAATTTAATTTAAAGTAATTTTGTTGTCGTTTATAGTAGCTTTTTTATTTCTTTTTTTTCAATATTTTATTTAATTTCAATGCGTAATAACTCTTCTAGTTTATTTTCTGATTAGTAATTCTATTGTTTTTGTCATTTTTAGTACTTTTTTTGTTTATTTCATATTTTCAATATTTTATTTCCTTCAAGGAAAGATTTTTTATAATTGTGCTGTTGTCATTTTCAGTGCTTTTTTATTTTTTTCAATATTTTATTTAATTTCTGTAAATATTTTTTTATAATTGTTTTAGTTTTTATTTTCATTTTTTCCATTTTAATTTTAAGTAATTTTGTTGTGTTGTTGTCATTTCAGTACATTTTTATTAATTTCATTTTTTTCCAATATTTTATTTAATTTCAAGATTTTTTAATAATTGTTTTAGTTTTTTTATTTTCATATTTTCCAATTCCTTTTTAAATTTTACAGCAACTTTGTGTTTTTGTCATTTTTAGTACTGTCTTATTTATTTATTTTTTTTTTTTTTTATCAATATTTTATTTAATTTTATTTCATTTCAAGGAAAGGTTTTTTATAACAGTCTTTGTTTTTTACTTTCAGATTTTTTTATTTAATTTAAATTTTATTCAAAGTAATTTTGTTGATTTTTTTTTTTTTTTTTCTTTTTCTTTTTTTTTTTGTAGTTTTTTATTGTTTGATTATTTTAATGCTGTATTTCATTTCAAGGAAAGATTTTTGAATGACCAAAATATTAATTATCAGGTATACTACTCCTTTAAATACCCCTTTAAGTCACAGCAAATAGCAAATCAAACACTGTCCTCCATTTGTGTCAACAGAAGTGACCTTTGCAGAATTTTTAACTTTGTCTCAGAGAAAACTAAACAATCTTATCTTAGGTTCAAAGTCATATATGAAGGACAACTTACAGTTCTTATTTAAATCATTTCATACATTACCAACAAGCACATGAATAGATAAAAGCTATAAAACCATCCCAAGGTTTTATATGATGTTTATATGTTGAACATGACTAGTAACTAGACTTCCTGTTCAATTTCCCGACACACGGATGTCACAACAAGCTGTAAAGATAATCTGCACTATTAAAATCTCTGGTTTTTCAAACAAAGCTCTCACACAAGGTTCAGTTTCGACCCTGATGTTAAACAGTAACTGATTCAATGAGCCGATATTTTGACATCAATGACGTTACAAGTGCTCTCATAAAACCCTGTTAATATTTGACTCCCACGTCTCTAAGATTAAAGCACAATAACTTTTCAATGACAAATAGAAGTAAAAAACTGGAAATTAAAGGTGTGTACTCATTAAAATCAACATACAGTGTTATGTGACGTGATAAGAGTGGCGTCTGGAGGTGGAGCCAAAGGTTTTTTTTTTTTTTTGCAGTCCAAGGTGCTGCTGACGTATTATTATTATACAAACCTGGAAAAAGTCTCTGTCAAGTTCTCTGGAAGAACTAAATGTTCAGTTTCACTTGAAACCTTAAATCCTGTTTACAACCTCGAAAAAAGCTGGGACAAAGTTAATTGATGTGTTAAATAGATAACAGGCGTCTTCAAGGTGAAGTGACTGAAAAATAACAGTTTATACTTAGAAATTGCTAGTACTGTAAATTTCACCAAAAACAACACATTGAATTAAATGTGAAATTGAGGTAGAAAGACTGAAATTTATATATATATATCAGGGGTGGCGAACGTCGGTCCTAGAGAGCCGCAGCCCTGCATAGTTTTGCCTTAACCCTAATCAAACACACTTGAACAAGCTTATCAAGGTCTGAAGGGTTACTAGAAAGCAACAGGCAGGTACGTTTTTAATTATGGTTGGAGCTGAAATCTGCAGGGCTGCGGCTATATATATATATATATATATATAAAAATATATATAAAAATATAATCCACCCTTATTCTTCAACACGGAAGCCAGCCTGTGGCCAAGACTTCCGGTTCATTTTTCGCTATAAAGAAACGAACGAGAAGAATAACTGTGCAGTAAACTGTAAAACTGTTTGCACTACAAACCAGTGTGTTCATAATTAAGACAATACATTAAAATAATATGGTAAGACACACCAATTTGCAAAATCAGATGCAAAATGAGCTGTTTTATACATCTAAAAATAGCTGGATGTGGAAGAGACCAGAAGCCAGACTTAAAAAATTAAGAAATGGTCACACCCACTCTTGCGGGAAAAATTAGGCGGAAACTGACTAGAGTAAACAACAGGTACTAAATAAACACTGTATCCCACAGTGCACTTGACCTATTTCCATTGTGATGATTTATAAGCCATATAAGCCATACTAGTTTGGAAAGACATGAAGGTGAATAACTTGTAACCAATTGAATTTTTGAGGGAAGTATCTCCTTAATGTCATCAACAACTTTAATTCTGCATCTAATTATGTTTTATAATTAAAATACTCCTTTTGCAAAACATTATTTAAAGGAGAAGTCCACTTTCAAAACGAAGAATCACATATAATGTGCTCACCCCATTGTCATCCAAGATGTTGATGTCTTTCTTTCTTCAGTCGTAAAGAAATTGTTTTTTGAGGAAAACATTTCAGGATTTTTCTCCATATAATGGACTGATATGGTGCCCCGATTTTGAACTTCCAAAACGCAGTTCAAATGCGGCTTCAAACGATCCCAAATGCGGTTGTGAACGATCCCAGCCAAGAAAGAAGGGTCTTATCTAGCGAAACGATTGGTTATTTTCATTAAAAAAAATACAATTTAAATACTTTTTAATCTTGGCTGGGATCGTTTATAAGGGGGTGAGTACATTACATGTGAATCTTTGGAAGTGAACTTCTCCTTTAACTAATAATAACACAGGTAATTATCTTAGAACACAAATGAATAAATCAAGTGCATACATTAAGCTTCTGTTAAAGAAAAAAAAGACCCCCAAGGACTCATCAGAGAATCACCAGAATAAAATTTAAGTAACAAAATCTAATAAAGAAACTTGAGATATTGCACTTAGGAGCAAAATAGCAAAATATAATTTAAAAAAGGATTTGAAAGATGCTAACCAATGCTATTGTATAGTTAGCAGTAATATTATGCGAGCATTTTTTTGAGGATGTGTGTGTATGTATATATATATATATATATATATATACACACATATATATATATATATATATATATATATATTTTATATATATTATATTGTTGTTTTTTGTGAGAATTTTGTTACAATTATTATTTATTTTAGATTTTTGGGGGGTATGTGTATACACACACTATCATCAGTCAAAAGTTTTTGAACAGTACGATTTTATGTTTTTGTAAAGTCTCTTCTGCTCACCAAGCCTGCATTTATTTGATCCAAAGCACAGCAAAAACACAAACATTTTGAAATATGTTTACTATTTAACAAAACTGGTTTTCTATTTGAATATATTTTAAAATGTAATTTATTCCTGTGATTTCAAAGCTGAATTTTTAGCATCATTACTCCAGTCACATGATCATTCAGAAATCATTCTAATATTCTGATTTACTGCTCAAAAACGTATATAAAAAAAAAGTATGAATTTGATAATTAAAAAAAAAAATCTTTTCAGAAATTTTTTCAGGTTTCTTTGATGAACAGAATTAATCTGAAATAGAAATCTTTCGTAACATTATAAATGCTTTTATTATCACTTTTAATAAAAAAATTTTTTTTTTTTATTTCTTTTCCAAAAAAAACAAAAAGAAACAAAATGTATACCAACTATGTTTTAAAAGCTTTTTATTTCAGATAAATGCTGATGCTAAAAAAAATTAGCTTTGATCACAGGAATAAATTACATTTTAAAATATATTCAAATAGAAAGCAGCTATTTTAAATAGTAAAAATATTTCAAAATTGTACTGTTTTTGGAACAAATATATCCAGGCTTGGTGAGGAAAAAAATTAAAACACCACTTTTGCAGTTATTTTGTAAATTAATGTCAGGTTAAAACAAGCAAAGTGTAGTGTTATAACGGTATAAATAATAAAAAATATGTAAAACCTTTGCTAGATTCAAGATTTTAATTATTGCTTTATTACAGTGTGTCAAAAAACACCCATTAGCCAATCAGCAAACAGAACTTAAAGCACACACGCCATCTGGTGTTCATTCAGGCAAACTGCATTGTGTCTTATTTCAGAGTACAATCATCACATTTAACATCAACCAAAACAATCAACTCTTTTATTGTAAATACAGATTTTAACAGTCTAAACCTATTCATTAAAACATTATTTTGAGAATGACACCGCATAATGAAATATGCAATGACAGCGCAGAATAAATACTACCATTTGAGAAGTTTATAACGTATAAACGTTAACAAGTTTGCTTCCTATTTTAATTGAAAAATAGGACTGACCTCACATTAATGATGAAGGCATGAAGATCTGGCCCAAGGACCAAATCCTACACATTTTGTGAATTAAAGTGCGAGTCCTAAACTTTCTGGATTAGAATAGAAGAAGCACCACCTCCTCCATTGCAGATACCAGCCAGTCCGTACTGTCCCGATTTCAGATTGTGCACCATGTGTCCTACGATTCTCGCCCCTGACATTCTAGAAACCACAAAACGAGCCACATTAATTATTGTGCAAATCTAATTACAGTATGTCAATGCAGTAAACAGTGATGCATGAGCAGCATGTCGCATATATTTACCCAATTGGATGTCCGAGGGAAACTGCCCCTCCGTTGATATTGACTTTGCTGGGGTCGATGTCTAACATCTTGATGTTGGCCAGCACCACGACACTGAAGGCCTCATTGATCTCCCACATGGCAATGTCTTCTTTCTTCACACCGGCTGCCTGTAGGACCTGCGCGAAACAGATGTTACTACACCGAAGGACTTCAAAAACACTTTAGCTTAGCAATAAACACATAAACATCTGCTAACCTTGGGGACGGCGAAGGCTGGAGCGATAGGGAAATCGATGGGGGCGACAGCAGCATCAGCAAAAGCTGTGAATTAGGATAAAATGGTGATTTAGATGTGCCAGCAAACATAGTTCTCTGACTAAACAAGCATTGAATGAGTAGTTAGCTATAAGTAGCAAAGCTACCAAGTAGTGCTTTTTTTGGGAAAAAGTGTTTTAGGCTTTTTTCAGGTGCGAAATGCCTCACCAACTATCTTTGCAAGTGGTGTGACGTTGAGCCTCTTTGCTGCATCTGCTGTCATGAGCACAAGAGCAGCCGCGCCATCGTTCAGCGTACTGGCGTTGGCTGCCGTCACCGTGCCTGGAAAAACAAAAACGTCGCTTGACTTTTGAATTGAAAAGACTTTTTCAATATGCTCACTTGCAGAAAAGCACACCTTTCAGAAGATACATTTTTACAGAAAAAAATATACTTAAAGGAGAAGTCGACTTCCAGAACAACAATTCACAAATGGTTTACTCACCTCCTTGTCATCCAAGATGTTCATGTCTTACTGTCTTCAATCATAAAGAAATTATGCTTTTGAGGAAAGCATTTCAGGATTTTTCTGCATATAATGAACTTCATTGGTGCCCCGAATTTGAACTTCCAAAATGTAGTTTAAATGCAGCTTCAAAGGGCTCTAAATTATCCCAGCCGAGGAAGAAGGGTCTTATCTAGAGAAACGAT
The DNA here is from genome assembly GCF_022985175.1 of Labeo rohita. NCBI lineage: Eukaryota > Metazoa > Chordata > Actinopteri > Cypriniformes > Cyprinidae > Labeo > Labeo rohita. Next base: position 2,945,217 of record NC_066878.1, on the reverse strand, counting down.
CAGCCATTTTTTTCGAAAAATAAACATTTGTATATTTTTTAAGCACAAAAGCTTGTGTTGCACAGAGTCTGGGATGAGCGTCCACGGGTCGTTCTTGAACGATTCTTTCATTTTGAACGAATCTTTAATGTGACTCGGGAAGAACGAGTCGTCTCAGAGATAGATTCGTTCATTCACACATGAGCAACATCCTATTAGGTTCTGTACTGGAATTAGTTCACCTGTTTCAAGACTTCAGGTTTTTCAAATCGTTCGTTCATCTAATGGGGCTGTGACGTGATGCTGAATTTGCTAAAATTAACGTAATGACTTGGAAAAAAGATTCACTCATTTTGCCGAGACTCAAAGGTCAGAGTCAGTAAAATAATCCGAACTTCCCATCACTACTACGAATCACGTCTTCGAATCACCACAAGTTCATCGTCTGTGTACTCTGGCTCAAAAAGGCGGAGTATGTCAAAAAACATGTTATTTTCTCCTACATCTTCAAATTCGTCTCACATCATTGTACCTTTTTGTTTGTAAACAGCATTTGACTTACTTGCACTTTCTTAGTGTTGCATGTTCGCTTTGTAAACACTGGGTCTGTAGTTCCGCCTACGTTCCGCGTGACCTTTTGATGTGATTCAAAAGTACGTGGACGCGCATCCCAGAGCCTGTGCTACACAAACTTTTGTGCTTAAAAAGTATACTAATTTTTATTTTCCGAAAACAAAATGACAGTTCGTTTTGCTAGATAAGACCCTTCTTCCTCGGCTGGGATCATTTAGAGCCCTTTGAAGCTGCATTTAAACTGCATTTTGGAAATCGGGGCACCAATGAAGTCCATTATTTGGAGAAAAATCCTGAAATGTTTTCCTCACAAACCGTATTTCTTCACGAATGAAGACAGGAAGACATGAACATCTTGGATGAGAAGATGTAAATTATTTGTGAATTGTTGTTCTGGAAGTGGACTTCTCCTTTAAGGGCAAACAAAATACAAAATGTAATGTTTACAGACACTTTAAGGAGAAGTTGACTTCCAGCACAAAAATTTACAGATAATTTACTCCCCCGTTGTCATCCAAGATGTTCAGTTGATAAGAAATTATGTTTAAGGCAAATATTTCAGAAATTATCTCCATATAGTGGACTTCAATGGTGCCCCCAAGTTTGAAGGGTGCAAGAAGGGTCTTATCTAGCGAAACAAAAGCGATGTAGGACAATTTGGAAGTTTAAGAAGAAAATGAGATGGGAGTTTTTCGACATACCCTAACTGTATTGACCTGGATTACACAGACTAAACAGTTTAATCAGATTTCACGCAGACCTAGACAAGATGAGCATCTGAGGTTAAAAAGTATATATACTGTCAATTTGTTTTCGAAAATGACCGATTGTTTTGCTAGATAAGACCCTTCTTCCTTGGCTGGGACTGTTTAGAGCCATTTAAAGCTGTATTTAAACTATTGTGGAAGTTCAAACTCGCAGGCACCATAGAAGTCCACTATATGGAGAAAATGTTTTCCTCAAGAAACAATTTCTTATCGACTGAAGAAAGAAAGACATGAACATCTTGGATGACAACGGGTGAGTACATTGTAAATTTTTGTTCTGGAAGTGAACTTCTTTAATTGCATGTTATTTGCATTTAAATGAAAATGTATTATAGTTTAAATCTACAATAAATATGCAATTAGCTCCAATTTAGAGTGCTTTTATTAGCACACTGACGTAGGAGTTGCATCTTTATATGTAATTTCATAATTACTTCTGTTGTCTTTAGTTAAAGTGTGCTGCTGAATGTACTGACAAGCATTTATAGTAAACTAAAATAGACCTCAGTCATTTCTATTGACACTTGCATGTCATCTATTTCAACATATTTGTAATTACACATTTGTACTGATAAAGCTGCAAAGAGAAACATTTACAATCTATTAACTTTAAATGTAACACTAAATAACACACTACAGTCATTGACCATAATTTACCATAATTGAGTACTCTACATCTGGTTTAATCTTAGCCAACACATCAAAATTATAATTAAAGCAATTATCTTAAATGTATTTTTTTATTTGAGATTACAAAGTGCACTTTTTTAAAAAGCTTTTAAAATTTAGACTGTGTTCAATACTTTTTCACTAGGGCTAATGATCTTGTACCGTTCTCTCTCTGGAACACAGCTTTCAGTTTGGGGACTTTGCTGAAGTCAACCTTCCTATATTCTTCATCTTCCTTCACAACGATGTCTGGTTTTCCTGTGTGGTGAAAGAGCATATTTCATTGCAGTTACACTACCAGTCAAAAGTTTTTGAGCAGTAAGATTTGTAATGTTTTTTAAAGAAGTCTCTTTCACTCACCAAACCTGCATTTATTTGATCCAAAGTACAGCAGTAAAAATTTTAAATATTTTTACTATTTAAAATAACTCTTTTCTATTTGAATATATTTTTAAATGTAATTTATTCCTGTGATTTCATCATTACTCCAGTCTTCGGTGTCACATGATCCTTCAGAAATCATTCTGATATGTTGATTTGCTGTTAAAAAAAAACATTTATTATTCTTATTATATTTAAAACAGCTGAGATGATTTTTTTCATTTTTCTTTGATGAATAGAATGTTCAGAAGAACAGCATTTATCTGAAATAGAAATATTTTGCAACATTATATATGTCTATATCATCACTTGCTAAATAAAATATTAATTTTTATAATTTTTTCACCCCAAAAAATATATACACTGACTGCTAGATTTTGAATGGTATAGTGTATAATTTTACAAAAGCTTTTTATTTTAGATAAATGCTGATCTTTGCATTTTTCTATTCATCAAAGTCTCCTGGGAAAAATGTACTCAACTGTTTTAAATACTGATAATAATAAATGTTTCTTGAACAGCAAATCAGTGTATTAGAATGATTTCTGAAGGGTCACGTGACACTGAAGACTGGAGTAATGATGCTGAAAATTTAGCTTTGATCACAGGAATAAATTACAAAAAAAAAAAAAAAAAAAGCATTAAAAATCTTACTGTTCAAAACTTGTGACTGGTAGTGTATGTATCATATTTATATAATGTGCAATACATTTTACATTTTTTATGGAATTGAAGAGCTACAGTAATGAAATCAACCTTTCTGGGGGATGCTCACAGGAACCACTTCCTTGGCCAGGATGCCAGACTCCCATGCTGCTTTGCTGCGGCTGTAGGAGTTGATGGCAAACGCGTCTTGCTCCTCCCTGGAGATACCGCTGTTCTTAGCTGTATTTTCAGCACAGTTGCCCTAAAAATGAGGAAACGTGGAGGTGTTTTACACAATCAGTGCCTCTCCAGTGTTATATGTACAATACATTTACTGTCGAAGGTTTCCACACTCGCTTCCTTTATTTACAAAGCAACAGGTTACACTCAGTGTTGCCAAAGTCTGTGGTTTTCATGTATAATTGGGCTGCTTTAACACTTCTGCCGCAGGCTGAAGCAATAATAATAACCTAATATTTATTTCTTGGAATGCTAATTTTACCAGGGGAACCCCACCAAAAAACATGTATTTTACCCCCTCTGAGCGCGATTTTTACCGGGGGGACTCCCCTCGAAACACAATTGGGCTAGTTTTGAGTAGCAGCTGGGCAGGTTTTGTTGTGAAAACCTGGCAACCCTGGTCTCACTGGTTCAAAATAAATGTACCATGTGGAATTTGTTGTAGACATCCGTCAGCCCGTCCTTAACAATCAGATCCTCCATCTTCACTCCACCATAAGGGGGTGTTTCTCTGGCCATGACATAAGGAACCTGAGACATGCTTTCCATTCCACCAGCAACCATCACATCCTGGAAGACATGAGGATTTACTATCTCTGCTGCTGTATTAGCACGCTAAAGGCTCTTACTTTCATGCTTTTTGCATTTGCAGTTTGCATTTACCTGATGCCCACACATAAGACTCTGAGCAGCCATCATGATGGACTTCATCCCAGAAGCACACACTTTGTTGATGGTAGTTGCCGGAGTGGACAGAGGGAGACCTACAGATCACAAACATTTTGAGAGGTTGCTGCACTTGTAAATTCCTAAGTAAATGTGCATTTGTTTTTATTATGCTTGTTTATATGTGATTTATGAGTCACCTGCACCCAGAAGAGCCTGTCTGGTTGGTGCTTGTCCTTCTCCTGCCTGCAACACATTGCCCATATAAACTTCTTTCACCTCCTCAACAGGAATACCTGTAGATGACACATGAACCTTGCATCAGCTAGAACAAATAAGACTTAAGAATGTAGAAATAATAACACCCACATATGAATATTTGTGCATTAGATTACAAAATACCAAACTATGTTGCATTTGTTGTAGAGAGAAATAGCACACCTTTGACCTTTCTGATTAAAATAAATGTGTTGATGAGGTTTTATTATTGCATAAATTATTATATGGGCCATTCTACAGAATTGGAAACATCTTGAACAAAAAAAAACTTTTCCAACAAATTTCGTATGTTTATGAGATTTGTAGTTTTTTGAATCCAATTTTTCTTTGTAAAAAGGAAACAGTTGATCATACTGATTTCAAACTTAAAGATTCATTAGTTTAAATATACATTGACCCAAACACTATCATAACATCTTGGTTAGTAATTCAGAATAATTCAGTATACTTTATTTTTAACAAAACATCCCATGTTTCGGTCACGACTGGACATTTTCAGTAGGTGACTGTAATGTTTTGATAACAACCACATCACATCACACACAATTTTAACCCTGAAGAAACACTACTAAAATACTAAAAATTTGCATAACTGTACTAAAATTTTGTTTATGTTCCCTAAGTAAAGGATTATGTGTTCCCTTTTGTCACAAACAATGATGACATGTTTTATTTGTGTTGTTTTCACCACCATTTCCTGATCATAAATGTGGGGGTGTAGTTAAAATCAGTCTCAGCCAATGGACTTAAACATGCTTTGTTTTGGTAGCGACATGAAAAATGTTGGACATATTTTTATACATAAATTTCATAATTTACAAAGAAAATATACAATACATTTTGTTTTTCAAACTGAATCAAACAGACATTTTTAAAAGCAACAATGGAATAAAATGCAAAAATTATTTCAATAAAGGTTTTTAAAGTTTAAATCTACAGGTTAGGGTTCGGGACAGCCACCTCCCAACTGAAAGTACTGTTACAACCCTCTATTTTGTCTCTTTTTTCTTTTGGAAGTGTCTGTGTCCAGGAGATCTGCTGATTGGTTCCTGCAGGCCGATGACTAGACCATCCTGATTGGTGCACACCTTATAAGTCCTGATGTTAGTTCCTTTGTGGGGGAACCGTGTTTTGTTGTGAGGAAGTGTTGCTTTGGTGTTGCTGTGTGTAGTGAAATAAGTTTGCCCTGTGATTGTTTGTTCTCTGAAAGTGAAACTGTTTTGTATTTTGACCCAATTGCCTGAATACTGACACTGTTCTGGATTGCCCCTTTCAAGTTTGTTTGCTTACTGTAAATAATTTGTATATAAGTGTAAATAGTGAGAGCTTGGGAAGGTAGGGAGTCTGACGCCTTTTTTGTTTATTGTATCCCACTTTTTGGACTCTTTTTTTAGGGATTAGAAAAGTGGAAACTTACAAGGAGAAGTCCATTTCCAAAACAACAATTTACAGATCATGTACTCACCCCCTTGTCATCCAAGATGTTCATGTCTTTCTTTCTTCAGTCGTTAAGAAATTGTGTTTTTTGAGGAAAATGTCATTTTTGACATTAAAAAGTATATAAATTGTATTATGAAAATAACCGATCGTTTCGCTAGATAAGACCCTACTTCCTCGGCTGGGATAGTTTACAACGGCATTTGGGATTGTTTGAAGCCACGTTTAATCTGCATTTTGGAAGTTCAAAATTGGGCCCCATATCAGTCCATTATATGGAGTAAAATCCTGAAATGTTTTCCTCAAAAAACATAACTTCTTTACGACTAAGAAAGACATGAACATCTCGGATGACAAGGGGAGTACATTATCTGTAAACTGTTGCTCTGGAAGTGGACTTCTCCTTTAAAAGACCGTTTTGTTTGTTTTTTCAGCCGAGTCAGCTCCCGAAGAGATTTCCCAATATATTTATATTGCGTGCTCGAATTTGCCCTTTTCATTATATCATTAAAACTTCTAAAAAGATCCCTTGCTTCACTCTTATTTTACGTTGCGTCCTTTACCCCTAGACGGGGCGTAACTAAATGATGATTTTATATATATTAAGCTTGCTGATATTTAAAATATTATTGTGGATTTCAAGGCATAATAAAAGGATCTTAGTAAACATCTCAGATTTAAATACTTAAATGCTTTTAAATGTGATTTTTGGTTGTGGGACAGCAGTTTCAGGGCTTGACATTAAGCCTTGACATGTGCTTGACCTTCAGACAAGTAAATCAGCCATTCTCTTGTCCGAGTAAAAAAGTTACTTGCCCGTTGAAAAAAAAAGTATTTTTTTTACCATAAATGTAATCCATTCTGAAGCAACAGTCTCATCTGTGCTTTATGAGGTCTTACTTTAATCAGCATATTTGTGATATTCGTTAATTTCTAGGACACTTTTTAACTTAATGATTAACTAAACGTATGTTAATATTTACGTAAATTCTTACATTTTTATCAGTACATTCAGTTATAATAATTAACCTCTGTATAGTTGTAACCATTCAAATGAAATCAGTATCAAACTCCATCTTTCCATGGCGTGCCATTTAGACATATTTACTCAGACTGTTTAATGAAGATAAGAGGTTCCATTTACACAGTAAAATTGCAAATGCACAAATAATGCTATAAGATGAAATGTTTTACTTTTTTAGCATATAAATCTGAAATCTTGGAAAAATGCAACAGTTTTAAATATGAAACCAAACCACCAGTAGGCAGGTTACTGTCTTAATGAGTGAGTCACTGATTCAATAATTTGTTCAAACGGCTAATTCATTCAATAAATAAAGCAAATAACTGTCTTTATGAATGGCTCACTGAATCATTGACTCACCCGATTCTTTCAAAAATGCTGAATCATTCAGTAACATCAGTTGAACTACTGTTGTTTAAAATCAATGTCACATTTGCAATTGTGTTGATGCTTGGTCGTGTAATGTTACTTACATATATGTATGCAATAATACAATATTTATCTTTTTTCTACCGCAGCATGTTTGTTCATGTTTGTTTCTTTGTTTGTGCTGTTGCACTTTTTTCGTAAGTCAGACATGCTGCACAAAAACTGACGCAACCTTGACACTGTACGTTATCAGTCATTGTTTACACTGAAAGTAATAAAATCAGAATCATTCTCAACAAACTTTCTGCCCTAGTTATTGTTTGTTATTGATGTTTTAATCAGGTTACTTATCAGTATAATTATCATATGTCAATAAAATGTCAGTAAAAGTAAATTATCTTTCACTTGCCCCTTCACAAAACCGGACAAGCGTTAATGTCGAGCCCTGAGTTTGCACCAGTTCTGTAGAATGGCCCATATACAATTTATTTGATATATTTTGGTGTCAGTAAGATTTTTCTGGACTTCTCCTTTAACATTTGTAACATTATATATACTTTACTGGCTCAATTTAATGCATTATTGCTAAAGAAAATTATTCTTTTCTATTAAAAAATTAACTCGTACATTTGCAATGCTAATAGTCATAATTAATTCAATAATATTTTTAAAATAAATTATAAATATATGTGTTAAACCATGAATTCCTTCTAAGACTGTCAGAACTTTACCTGCTTTCTCGATGGCTCCTTTAATAGCAATGGAACCCAGTTTAGTAGCAGGGACTGTGGAAAGGCTTCCTTTGAAAGACCCCACAGGAGTCCTGACTGCACTGACGATGACGACTTCCTGTCCAGACAAAAATGAGAGAGGAAGAAATACTCACTCAATACACACCTGACAGAAACAGCTCCAGCTCCAAAAACGGATACATTTTTCGCCTAATATTTCACTCACATTTAGAGATGGTCGTGTGCTGTAGGTCCTGCTCAGATATTTATGCGCCTGCAAAGGCAGATTCAAAAACTATTTTGCTGACATAACAAATGGCTGTAGCATTTATATAAACACCTTATATGTTTAACAACTATATCTTAGGAAGAGAAGTTCACAGTTTGAAAGGTAAACAATGAAACAGGCCTGCAGTCAAATTGCTGCATGCGCTGTAAGTCTCACAGCATAGTTCGGTTATCAATATCGATTTATTAGGTTCAGACTCACCAGGTGTCTGCACAGGTGTGTGCGTGTACTGTAAAGGGCAGTGGATGTCATTATCGCAATGGAAAACTGCATAGACAGAACAGCAAATTTCACCTTCAACCCTCCGAATGAGAGTGTAGTGAACGCTTGCAGTGAACAGCCAATCACAGCAAGAGGTGTGTCTGCGTCACATGGCGACGCCCAGAGCATTATGGGAAATGTAGTTTATGTTACGTGCGGACGTAAGAGTTTTCAATCTAATTTTGGCTTGTATAAAGTTTTCATAAATGTAATCTTTTTTGTCTCAGTGTTTGTTTCAAACATCTTTGAAGGATGCTAGCATCGTTTTTAGTAGAGAAAGTTTTAAAGTTTTCTTGAATTTAATCAATTTGACCCCAACTAAATGTGCTATTTCATAAACTCCCGGTTTCACAGACGAGGCTTAAAACGTAAGTCTAAACTACTTCATCTGAAAGAAACTGATTGTTTTGTCTGTTCTTAAAATATATGTGTTTTGTCTTTTCTAAGATGTTTTTTCTAAGCATATTAATAAAAATTTCTTAAATGTCCTAATTGCATATGTGACCCTGGACTACAAAACCAGTCATAAGAGTCAGTTGAGCTTTATACATCATCTGAACGCTGAACAAATAAGCTCTATATGATTTAAATTAAATTTAAAATATATATATATTTTTTTATGTAGTGGTTGTTACACACAGTCCTCTCTATTTTTTATTTGTCATATAAAATTCATAATCTAAAACTAAATTTCTTCACTGCTTATTTTTTTGTTAAGAAATTATTATAAAAAATAGACCTATGCCTAAAGACATTTCCGACTTTATGCTTTTAAACTTATTGTAAAATAGTATTTTTAAACAAGTTAGTACATTATATTAAAAGCGACACCACTACACATACCACATTTATACATAGAAAATGTCTTGTTCAGTTTACAAAAAAAATGCATCCACATTTTCCTATTTATTTTTATTTATTATAGAACTGAATTACAATGTTTTGCAAAATAAACAACAACATTTATTTATAAAAATATTTAATACATTGAGGCTTTGTCTATAAAAATAATTTTTAAAAAACTTTTAAAAAAGGTACATTATTAATACTGAAACCTTCATTTCTTCTCATTTTCATTTAAATGTTTGTAGCAGTCCAGCCACGCATAGTTCAACAGAACTCGATTCACTCGCCCTAAATTGAAGTTATATTCTATTTGTCTTGAACCTTTTGAGAAATACAGATAACCTAAAAAAAGAGAAAAAAATATGTTATTATATATTAGCATTTAATAATGAAAGATTAAATAGTCAGTGTTTCTGTTTTATAGCGTTTAAACTCACCATAATTTTCAAAAGCAGCGTCCACGCGTGACCCAATGCCAGGGAAATAACGTTGAATGTTTTTAGGAAAGCCTCTGACCATCTGAGCTGTTTTTTCATTAAAGCTACACCATTGGTAAAATGACATTAGTTTTAATGTTATTTTGAAAAAATCAACACAATATTAAGTGGTCACAAATGAGACAATTCCTCACCTCCAGTATTCGGTTCCAACAAAAAACAAAGTGCGCCCAACTGATTTCACATGTACAGCTGCATCAATCTTTCTCACGTAACTGGGAAACCCAAAATTGGTTATGGGTTTGGGATATCCAGGCAAGGTAGTGCTCCGTCTTACTGCCCAGTATTGCTGACCTGTATGTGGAAGACACACAGCTGCATTTACTAAAGTCTTGTTATACACCACCCAAAGACTCTTTATGACATATGACTTTACCTTTGAAGAGGAAACTAACGTCTCTGTCACTGAACTCATAAGCAGCATCAACAGAGTCAATGGACGGCCAGGTAGATTTTATTTCATGCAATGAAAGTCCACTGTAGTAGCCCTTCTTCCAGTAATACCTGATTAAAAATATTAAAATAAACTATTTAAAAAAAAAATTCTCTATATATTTTTAAATAAAATTATTTACATATGTTTGTGTACATAATTAAATATATCACATATAAAAAAATAAATAAATTCCTACCCATTTTTAAAGAAGTACAGTTCTCCACGGATGCTGGTTGCTGCATCAAATACTAAGTCACGATTACATGGTTCTGGTGGGCTTGGTCCAGGATTTGGATCAGGTTTATTTGTTCTAACTCCTAAAACATAATAGAAAATAGGTGGAAAATAATATTTAATGATTGTTTTATAGTTGATAATGCTCACCAGTGGCCATATGTGCATTTAGTTTTCACAAGTGACAACGGCAGCTGCTCATTTGCATTTAAAGAGACATGCATGAAAACAGTGTGTCTTTGCTTCCATTCAAATTAGGCATTTTCAAAATGCTATAATAAATGATCTGTGGGATATTTTGAGCTGAAACTTCACAGACACATTCTGGGGGCACCTGAGACTTATTTTACATCTTGTAAAAAGCCGCATAGTAGGTCTCCTATAATTGATTGATGCGTTCTCTATCACAAAAAAAATAAATAAATAACTTTTACCATACAGGGCCTGGACCCCAAGGGTCATCACGAGGAAGTGTGTAGCCATTTGTGCTGACGTATCCGTAAGTTGGATACATGAGAGCCGAAGGGTCTCTGGAGTGGTCTAGTCCCAGTGCATGTCCGAATTCATGAGCAGCCACCAAAAGCAGGTTTATACCTACAGCAGATTTAAGTTTTTTTAGTTATAAATAATAACATACACATTAGCATGTGATTCAGTGTGATTTGTGCATTCACCTTGGGAGCTTAGAGTCCACCACTCGTCATCATCAAAGTGTGTGTCTCCTCCCTGCTCTGGACCGGGTGCATTGGCATGGGCCAGCACCCCATTAGGTCCATCAAATGGGTAAAAATCTCCATGATCTAAATGAAAGCATATATGGAATAATTACATTTTTTCATGTTTTTAAAAGAAGCATTTTATGCTGACCAAGGACACATTCGATCAAAAACACAAAAAAATAATATAGTGACACACTACAATTGACTTTTTCCATTTATTATCAGCGCAGAATTAGTAATAATGCTTAATATTTTTTTGTGGAAACTGTAATACATTTTTTTTTTTCAGATTTCTTTGATGAAAAGAAATTAATAGCAATAATTTTAAAATAGAAATCTTGCATAACATTATTAATGGTTTTACTTTACATTTGATTCATTTTAGTGTGTCCTTGCTGAATAAAAGTATTATTTTCTATATTAAAAAATAATGTTTTCCCCAAACTTTGGAATGGTGGTGTATCACAGTTTCCGCAAATTAATAATTTGAGTTGCAAATATTTTGAGCATTGATATAATACTAAGAAATGTTTCTTGAGCACCAAATCAGCATATTAGAATGATTTCTGAAGGATCATGTGACACTGAAGACTGGAGAAAAGATGCTAAAAATACAGCTTTGTCATCACATGAATAAATTACATTTTAAAGTCTACTAGAATAGAAAACAGTTATTTTATATTGTAATAATATTTGACAGCATTATTGTATTTTTGATCAAACAAATGCAGCCTTAGTGAGCATAAAATAATTCTTTCAAAACCAATTTAGAAATTTTGATTTATTGAAAACTTTTGGCGGTACTGAATACAGTGTATACCCACATCTTGCTTTGAAGAGAATCATGATATCGGCTGTTCCGCTGTGGATCTGTTTGAAGTCAAGTGGAATAACATCACTGTAGAGCTTGAAAGCTTTAGCAATGGTGGCGTCCACCTCTCCCATGCTCAGCTGTGATGTATATTCAGTTATTCTAAGAGGGGAAAAAAAGCAAATCACGTTTAGTATCCAATTTCAGACTACAAACTAATCTATCTATCTATCTATCTATCTATCTATCTATCTATCTATCTATCTATCGATTGATCTTAAGCACCCAAAATCCTTTTACTGACAGCATTTTGCATGGAAAAAAAAATTTTTTTCAGACTGGCAAGCTCTGTTCTGATTGGTTTAATTTCTTGGAATGAAATTAAGGAGTTACACCTACTGTACCTGTATGTAACAACGCTCTGCTTCCACCTGGGCTTTCCCTGGAAGTGTCCGTATTTGGCCACATCAGTGACTCCACAGCGTGGCAGCTTCATTGTCTCGAGAGTGTTGGAGTCCAGCTTACCTGTGACCTCCAGTCCAAAAAACTCCTGCATGGCCTTCAGTTCATTTTTTAGATCCAGGGGGACATTCTGCTGCGGAATTTAGTTGCATTCGGGTCCCTGTAGAACTGTGACAGATACGCCTGGGAAAAAAGAGGAAGTAATACATTAATACATTAAGAGGAAGTAATATTTTCTCACACTGATTATAGATAGCACACACATATATATCAAGAGTTTTGTTCCAAAACGCTATAAATCCATTTTGATTAATGGTTTTTTTTTTTTTTTTCTATTTTCTGTTTTAAACTTTCACATAGCATCTTTAGGTTATAATAACATTAAAAATTCAAATCCAGATTTTGATTTTTCAAAGATTTATTATAAAAACTGATTCATTTTTTCCCAAAATGCAATAAATAAGTGAGTGACTCTTTTTATTAATGGATAATTGATTCATTGACTCACTAGAAAACGCACGTTCATAAACGAAACACCGCTGTGTTTGAATGGAGATGCGCACCAGCTCAGTTGTGACTTTGTTTCAAACTATTTTTGACGATTAAATAAAACAGAATCAGGCAAGAGTGTTATAGTCAGACAATGTAAGTCACTTAATATTAACTTCTTGTTTATTTAACTGTTGTATTAAATCAATATCTCATTTACAAACTCCCTTAAAAATCATTAAAAGCTGTCACTCATCTTAGTTCATCGCGATCTCACAAAATTATAATCAACGAAACTCTCTACACTGCACAATGAATCTCTTATTTACACTCTCTCTACACTTTGTTTATGAAAGGATTCGTCAGTCTGTGACTCGGATGCGGGGTGTATTCAAAGCGCCGCCTTTGTTTACAACGCGTGATATGCTGCGCTGTGATTGGCTGAGCGGATGTATCGCATTTTGCAGAGAGGGGAGACTGGCGTTTAACGCGGTTTGGAAAAAAAAGGGAGAAAACGTGACAGAATAACACGGCGGATATCGCATTTTGCGTAGACTTAAAAACTGCCTTTTCAATAGCGACCAGATAAAATACTGATTTTGGCAGGAACTCAATTTCGTAAAAAAAAAAAAAAAAAAAAAAAAGGAGTTTATCGCGTTTTGCAAACTCTTCACACACACACACACACACACACACACACACACACATATATATATATATATATATCAGTGTTTCAAATCACAAAGTTAAATTAATTTTTACTTTTCTTATTGTCATTGTAAAAGTCTGTATAAAAACTGTATAAAATCCATAAGTTAGTAGATAAATAGATCATTAGGTCTATAAATAAATAATTATTTCAATATGAGTACTGACCTCTGCTATTTGATAGTCTTCTGGTGATGCTGTCATGGGAGCGCCATCGCAAAGAGCCAAAAACACTGCAAGTAGGCTGAGAGCTGTCAAGTGTGCCATAGTTCAGTCTTCTTCCTCTGCAGGGAGGTTAAAGTGATCTTCCCAATCAATGTTTGTTACTTTTATAAGGCTATATGGTCTAAAAGTGGCTTGTTCAGTGTTTATCATTTCCTATCAGCAGTTGTAGCGGGGGTGGAAGTGGGAAACTGTGGGTTTCAGGACTTTTTTGGCTGTTGTCTGAACTTGTCAGAAGTTTGTGTAGTCGATGACGCACCTCTGACGCAGCTGTTTTACGGTCCTACTTCAGTAGATCTTTAGGTTTTTGTATTCCCTGCCTCTGCTTTTGATTTTCACCTTCCGAGGGGATAGGTTTCGGGTCCGATGGAGTGCATGCATTTCCCATTTCTGACAGTAGATGAGTCATTCTATAGTTGTGGGTACATCTCATGTCTGTGAAGTATATTTTTAATATATTTTCATCAATATAAATCCCTGATGCCTAATTTTCTAGTACACAATTACATTTTTCCCAATTACACTATACCATATGGTGAAAAAGCCACATCTTTTGCTCAAAAATGATGTTCATATCACATATAACCCTGGTATTCAGCTGTCCGATTTTGTAAAGCTGCTCATTCTACTCTGCATTTAAGCCCCATCAAATAGGAATGGTCCCATTCTCGCATCCTTTGCACAGTATGATGGTATTTCCTCTTGTAGCACATGAATGCAACACTAGAAGTTATGTTCTCTCTCTTTCCCCTAATATTGGTTAAACTAGCAAACCTGTGTCAAGAGTGGATTAATTGACTGTATTATTGCTGCAAATTTTAACAAGACAGTTACTAAGACTAAAATGTATGTTTTGTTTATGAAAATATATATGCCATATGCTTGCATATCATATGCATACCATATGCTTTGGCTTCCATGTTGAGCATAGGCCCAAAACACTAAAAATGTCAACTAAGTTACCTGTCAACTGTGCTACCCAGCAAAAGTAACATGGTGGACAGTAGCAAACATAAATGGTATTTTATGCACATATTCCTACAGAACACCTTTATTTATATAGCACTTTATACAATATTGTTTCAAAGGTCATGTTTGGGTTTTTGGGAAACAGGAAAACTTTTTTCTTTACATTGTCAAATTCTAAATATAGAATGACCTAGATCGTGATATACATTTACTCAAAAAAGAAGGCAATAAAAGCTTCCGAATGAAACTTTAAGGAATAATTAATATTAATTATAAGTTTAGGTTTTAGATCTTTCATTAAGTAAAACATCTGCCAAGCAGAACTTGAAGAGCTTTATAGTTTTGTTTTGCACTATGAATTTGAAAATGTGCTGTACCACTTATGAAAACAGTGGCAAAGCGATCAAGGTAAACTCTAAAGGTTTAAATAGTTTCTAAAGTGGGCTTGCTGAGTGTTTATCTTTACCAGTCAGCACACATAACAATGGGGGTGAATGGAAAAATTACCCGAAGGAGTCAAACCGCCACAAATGAACCGACTAAATAACTAAATAAAATTAGACTAAATGAATCTAAAGAGTTTTGTGCTGTGCTGTGGAGAGTTTTTCAATCCCATACATACTTTATGCATATAAAGCTTGTGGTAAAAAAATGTGTTTTAATAAAAATTAAATAAGCATCAAATGTTTCTAGCCAGTGACAGGCCAGAAGAAAGGTTGTTAGGGTTTTACTTTTCTTTTCGGTTTGCGTAACACTGGACACTTTCAGGCCACATCCAGTGCATATGACATGAATGAAAGATAAAAATACATAAGCACAACCCCCAAGGATGTTTAACAGAGACCTAAAATGCAACCACAGGAGTTATGTCCATATATGTCTAAGCAAACGTAAACTAAAGTTTTTATTGTGCAAACACATGATGACATGACACATACTCATTCATTCCTCAGACGCTCATAACACTATATGAACCGCAAGTTTCAACATGCAGACAAAAAATCTGACCTTTTATAAAGCTTCAGAGGTTTACTTATTATTGAGAATTTTGATATTTCATTTTTTACTAATCTAATTACAGATATTGGATTTACAATAGATAAGTCTGCTCTGTAAGATAAAAATGTTAAAGTCAAAAGTATTTGCACACCAAAATCAATCGCTCACATGTGGTTAAGTCTTAGTTTATTTGGAAAAAATAACAACATTTTGTAAAAATACATTCGTTTAGAAGTCCAGTGACAAACAGCAGAAAGAAGAAATTCATTGAACAATCAATTTGTTTAAATATGTACATGTATTTTTAAAAAGCTGTAGATGTAACCGTCTATATTTACATTTGCTTCTAGTTTTAGGAAAGCTCAACTAACAAGGCAAGAAAAAAATTGTTCTTCAGCACACGCAGAAACCTCTTACTGTATAATCTGAACTCATACACATTTGTGCCACTGTAGAGATAAATGTTACCTGAAAGAAAACAAAAAAAAAATCATTTAGTTTTCATTCAGTATAATCATTGCATATTCCTGCTTGTAGAAAAAGAAATTAGAAACACCCACCATTGGAAATGTGAGCTGCTGTAACTTCCCCTGTCAATCCCGGAAATCCATTTTCCACTTGTTTGGGATACGCTGTGTCCATCTTCTTTGCCCTCTCATCATAACTACAAAAAAAAGAGAAATTAAACATTCCAACAGTGTTTCTAATTTTAATGGCTTTTGTTTATAATCCAGCACTTGGCCCACCTGTAGTAAACCTTGTCAACAAAGAGCAGTGTTTTTCCTGTGGTTTTGTCGTGGACGGCAGCACTAACTTTTCTCACCGAAGATGGCAGACCAAAGCTGCTGATAGTCTTGGGATAGCCAGGCTCAGGACTGATGCCTTTAAAAGCCCAGACTTGTCTGTCTGTAAACAAAGAGTTTTTCTAAGCACGGATATAGAGATGGCACGTGTGATTCTGGTTTTAGCATTCCCAGATTATTTAAGAAGATACCTTTGAAAAAGAAAACTTTATCTTGCACATGATTCTCATAAGCAGCATCTATATTATCAGGAGCGTTGGACCAGAAATGCTTGATCTGAATTTGCGTCACAGTTCTGCTCTGAGATTTACGCCAGAAAAAGCTGCAAAGAGAGTCATTTGATTTTTAGTATTTAGGTCTACATATAAAAATACACTCAATTCGTATTTGATTTGCGTATTACCCGTCCTTGACAAATATTGTTTCACCCCTTAGAGTTGTAACTGCATCTAAGACCAGATCAGGGTCACAAGCATTAGGAGTTGTTACTTCTGGATCAGGTTTGATGGGGGTTCTATCTCTATTTGGGCCTTTAAAAATGCCACATGGTAAACAACTGACTGAATATTTTCAACTTAAAGATTGTAGATGTGTTCTCGAAGATCATACACTTACCATAGAGCGATTGAATCCCTCTGATGTCATCAGAGGGTAGAGAGAAATGCATAACACATAACAATGGGGGTGAATGGAAATATTACCTGAAGGAGTCAAACTGCCACAAATGAACCGACTAAATAACTAAATAAAATTAGACTAAATGAATCCAAAGAGTTTTGTGCTGTGCTGTGGAGAGTTTTTCAATCCCATACATACTTTATGCATATAAAGCTTGTGGTCAAAAAATGTGTTTTAATAAAATTAAATAAGCATCAAATGTTTCTAGCAGTGACAGGCCAGAAGAAAGGTTGTTAGGGTTTTACTTTTCTTTTCGGTTTGCGTAACACTGAAATTCCCTTCAGGCCACATCCAGTGCATACGACATGAATGAAAGATAAAAATACATAAGCACAACCCCCGAGGCTGTTCAACAGAGTCCTAGAATGCAACCACAGGAGTTATGTCCATATATGTCTGAGTAAACATAACAAAGTTTTTATTGTGCAAACACATGATGACATGACACATACTCATTCATTCCTCAGACGCTCATAACACTATATGAACCGCAAGTTTCAACATCCAGACAAAAAATCTGACCTTATATAAAGCTTTAGAGGTTTATGTATTATTGAGAATTTTGATATTTCATTTTTTACTAATCTAATTACAGATATTGGATTTACAATAGATAAGTCTGCTCTGTAAGATAAAAATGGTAAAGTCAAAAGTATTTCCACACCAAAATCAATTGCTCACATGTGGTGAAGTTTTTATTTGGAAAAAATAACAAAATTTTGTAAAAATACATTCGTTTAGAAGTCCAGTGACAAACAGCAGAAAGAAGAAATTCATTGAACAATCAATTTGTTTAAATATGTACATGTATTTTTAAAAAAGCTGTAACCGATGTAACTAGATGTAACCGTCTGTGTTTACATTCGCTTATGTTTTAGGAAAGCTCAACTAACAGGGCAAGAAAAAACTGTTCTTCAGCACACGCAGGAACCTCTTACTGTATAATCTGAACTCATACACATTTGTGCCACTGTAGAGATAAATGTTACCTAAAAGAAAACAAAAAAAAAATCATTTAGTTTTCATTCAGTATAATCATTGCATATTCCTGCTTGTAGAAAAAGAGATTAGAAACACCTACCGTTGGAAATGTGAGCTGCTGTAACTTCCCCAGTCAATCCCGGAAACCCATTTTCCACTTGTTTGGGATACCCTGTGTCCATCTTCTGTGCCCTCTCATCATAACTACAAAAAAAAGAGAAATTTAACATTCCAACAGTGTTTCTAATTTTAATGGGTTTGGTTTATAATCCAGCACTTGGCCCACCTGTAGTAAACCTTGTCAACAAAGAACAGTGTTTTTCCTGTGGTTTTGTCGTGGACGGCAGCGCTAACTTTTCTCACCGAAGATGGCAGACCAAAGCTGCTGAGAGTCTTGGGATAGCCAGGCTCAGGAGTGATGCCTTTAAAAGCCCAGACTTGTCTGTCTGTAAACAAAGAGTTTTTTCTAAGCACGGATATAGAGATGGCAAGTGTGATTGTGGTTTTAGCATTCCCAGATTATTTAAGAAGATACCTTTGAAAAAGAAAACTTTATCTTGCACTTGATTCTCATAAGCAGCATCTATATTATCAGGAGCGTTGGACCAGAAATGCTTGATCGGAATTTGCGTCACAGTTCTGCTCTGAGATTTACGCCAGAAAAAGCTGCAAAAAGAGTAAATTGATTTTTAGTATCTTAGGTCTACAAATAAAAATACACTCAATCTGTATTTGATTTGCGTATTACCTGTCCTTGAAAAACACTGTTTCACCCCTTAGAGTCGTAACTGCATCCAAGACCAGATCAGGGTCACAAGCATTAGGAGTTGTTACTTCTTCATCAGGTTTGACGGGGGTTCTATCTCTGTTTGGGCCTTTAAAATAATACCACATGGTAAACAACTGACTGAATAGTTTCAACTTAAAGATTGTAGATGTTTTCTTGAAGATCATACGCTTACCATAGAGCGATTGAATCCCTCTGATGTCATCAGAGGGTAGAGAGAAACGATCCGGATCAGTAAAGCTGTATGTGGGAAACATCAGTGCACCACGAACGTTGGAATGAGAAAGACCCAAAGAGTGACCGAACTCATGGGCGGCCACCAAGAACAGGACAAATCCTGTGGAGAAATTAAGTGGCACGGTTTAGGTAGAAATAAAAATCGAACACATTTTGGAGTAAAATGTAAGTTTATTGCACACAAAAAAACTACATTTAGCAAAACTCACCTCTAGATGAGCGGAATGTGAAAGATTCATCATCATCGAAATGTGCATCTCCACCGATTCCAGGAGAGGGAGCGAAAGCATGAGCCAAAGTGCCTCGTGGGCCATCAAACGGGTAAGCATCACCATGATCTATATAGAAAAGAGTTTGTATATTTAGCGTTCAATAAAGAAGCTTTTGATAAATGTATATATCCATATGTCTTCTATTGTAATAGACCGTATTAAAGTTAGCCTAAAAAATTTTATAAATCACAGAACCTGGCCTTCAGTTAAGACTTTTAAAGAAATTTTATAATTAGGCTGGTAACGATTCATTTGACTCTAAACTAATCTAGATTAATTAATAAACGATTAATAATCCTGCCAAAGCATTGATCTTGAAATGTGACATTGTACATTTTAAGCTATTTAATCATCTGAAAATGCCAAAATTTGAGTGCATTTAGATTATTTAAATGAGTGTACAATATTTGAAATACATTTGAATCAAATAAAGCTGTCGCCCTTCATGTGATCATAAATGCCCCACCTTCTTGGTTCCGTAAGTAGTCTCAGTGAAACTTTTTCCGAACAGTTTTCCAGAAAAATGAAAATTCTTTTACTGAATTCAACATTTTTTCTAAGATAAACCTGTGCTATGGTATTTTAAGAACATCATAACATATGTAGCCTTGAGTTAACAGAATAGATTAGGGCTGTCATGATTCCTCGATTCAAGTCGAGTACTCGATTTTAAAAAAAAATCCTTGAATGCATTTCGCCCGTGTCAAATAACTGACAAAATATCTCAAGTGGCATCCAATAAATGCATTATTAGAGCGTTTTCCAAGGCTGCATGATATATATATATATATATATATATATAAAAACATTCACAGTAACTTAAATGCTTCTCCACACAAACTGTTATCATTTACATGTGTGGAGAGTCTTAAACTTCACCTCTACGTATTGTTGTGAGTTGTTGTTGTTATTATAACGTTCATCTGGGAACACAACGCAGTCTTTTATGTCTTAAGTAGCACGGGTATATTTGTAGCAATAGTCAAAAATACATTGTATGGGTCAAAATTATGGATTTTTCTTTTATGCCAAAAATCATTAAGATATTAAATAAAGATTACGTTCCATGAAGAGATTTTGTAAATTCAATTTAAAAAAAAAAGACTTTTATGTTTTTTGTGTTTTTTATGGTTTTGTGGTCCAGGGTCACAATTGTCATAATGCGAAACACACATTATTAGCTCTGTTGTTTAAAATAAATTATGTATTTTAACAGTTTTGTTCAATAAAACCATATGATTACTTGCTTTTGATGCTTTATTTGAACTAATTATTGCTATTATATTTGTATTTTAAGTCATTTCAATAGCTTTTGTTTGCTTAGGTCTATTACAAAAAATATATAATTATCAGATTACTCGATTAATCATCAGTTTAATCATTAGTGACAACCCTAGAATAGTTTAGCCCTGTGTGTTGTGATACTTGGATTTAACCCAATATTCACAGTACACTAACTGCTAAATTATTTTACTGAACAATCATATTGTGATGACAGTACATGGGGACTAATTGACGTGCATTTATCATCAGTTACAATTATTTAAACTAAACAGAATTCACCAAAATGTAAACACAGATAGATAACTTACTTCTTGTACCAAAGGAGATCATAATGTCAGCTGTGCCGCTGTGGATACGAGTGAATTTAAGTGGAGTGACTTTAGCCCAGACCTGCAGGGCTCTCTCCATGGATTCGTCCACTTCAGCTCTTGACATGTCAGGGGTGTAGTTCAGGATTCTGTAAAAAGACCATAGTCTGTATTTGATTCTTTCACTCGTTTGTATGCAATACCAAGAGAACTGTCATTACACACACCTGTAGGTGAGTTTGTTGGTCTGCCATTTGATACCCCCGAATGTGGAGTACGCAGCAACATCTGGAACGCCACAACGGGGCTTCTTCATCATCTCCATTGTTTCTTGGTCCATCTTTCCAGTCACCTTAAGCCCGAAAAACTCCTGCATCTCTTTCATCTTCTCAGTCATTGAACTGGTTTCTTTTCTGACGCTTATTGTTTCATCTGTTAGATTGTAGAAGCTCTTCAGGTAACGCTGAAGGATAAAAAACATGAAATTATTAGAAAAATTGTAAACAAAGACACACAAACAAGTATTATATATATATATATATATGTATATTAAAAAAATCATACCTCTGCAGTGGCTTCATCTTCGTCGGCATGCTGTAAAATCGGTCCAGCGTGAATAACAAGTGCCAGACTTGCAAGAAAACACAGCTGGTTGTGAATACCCATGTTTTGAGTTGCTTCTTACGCTCCTGTGCTTCACTTCTGATTGGCAAAGGTTGGATGGAGGCTTATATACTCTTAAAACTGTGAGGGTTTGAGCAACAGGTGAAGTCATCAGTCGCAAGTCTCTGAGTAAACCATTAAAGTGACAGACAACACCTTAATTACAGGATAACCAGCTTCCTTTTATACAAATCTCTTCCTTATTGCCCAGATACTCCTGTGATTCCTGTTTCAACATTTCTCAATATTTATATTTATATACCCACAAGAGCAAAATTCAACACCTTTGCTTAAATGTAAAGTAGTAAACCATCAGCTGTGTTTTTCAGCTGAACTTCCGTAATAAAAATACAGTGATGATTAATATAATGTGATCTTATTTTAGTTGCTGTATGTTTTGCGTGACCTAAATTTATGTGTTATATGAAATAACTTTTAATTGAAATTTAAATAAATGTAAAAGCTCATGCAGGGACTAGGGAATGGTGAATAATACTTTTAGGTCACAAAAACGTATTTTATAAAGTATATACTCTGCCTGGTCAAATATACCTTTCAGCCATACATTTAAATGTAATTAATATATATAAAAAAATTTGAAACGTGATCTTTACATAGTTTTTTTTAACCATATGTGGTAACTTGCAGATTACCAGTTTTAACTGCCCTTCAAAATTGCTACAATTTTTATTGCTAAGACTAAACCACAAAACCTCAAGTGCAGAAGTAAAGCTGGATGCAGTTATTTTTTACTCTGGCTCCACTAAAATAATGCAACCTTTGTTCCCTTATCATAATGAGAACAGCAAGAAATCAATAGACATACATGGACATTTCAGACATGGTCTCAGAGGAAGTTCCTGATTCATCGTCATCTCTCGTTGTGAATCATTGCCGTGGCGTCAGTCACACAACAACCGAGACGTCCATTGTGTTAATGCGTGTGCGTGCAGGTACAGTAGGAGCTTATGGGGTATTGAAATGCTGATACACATCTAAACAAACCTTCAACACCTCCTCTAACATCCTCAAGAGGAAAGATGTGTCTATATTCTCTTACAAAATGGTAAAAGTTGCCTTTTTTTAAGGTTAGAGTTTCATTACATTTCAAAACAAGTCAAAAGGAAATCCCCAGTTTATGAAACAAAGCTCTGCATGTGCAGATTATGAATCTCTGCATGAGACATATAGGTAAAATTTTATAACAAATACACAAATTATGACTAAGACTTTGAAGCTTTGAAAATAATACAAAAGCACCATGAAACTATCATGACAGTGGTTCATATGACTCATGCACTGTATTTTCTTTTTTTTTAATCATTATTTGTATCCATGACCTTATTCACAGAAATAGGCCAATAAACAGGCAAGGGTCAGGGCAGACGGAAAGCAATCAAAAAACAAGGAAAGAGTTCAAGGTCAAATACAGGGAAACTAGGAAACACAGAAAAGGGTAAATACAGGAACTAGGAACTAGGAAATTGCTATTCAATAATCAGTCCACTCGAGTGGGTGTGAGCATCTTTAATACTAGACAAGATGAACACATGACAAAACCAACCAAATGATTCATCAAGTAACTCGAATACAAAGGCTTAGTTTAGTCCATTTACTGTAACTACACACTTATCCGATTAATCGATAGAATAATCAACAGAATACTCAATTACTAAAATAAACATGCAAACCGGGAACAAATCAGAACATAAACGTGTGTTTACACCATATCGGAACTCCCGTATATGAGATTCCAACTTGCAAAAAGCGTTCACATCCTCATAGAACTCGTAATTACAACTTGTGAACTGGGAGTCTTCTGAGAGCTACGACTTGTACCACATGACCACTGTACCACCTAGTGTTGGGTTCGAGTCCGAGACGAGTCCGAGTCCAAAATGGGCCGAGTCGGACTCAAGTCCGAGTTCCAAAGGGCCGAGTCCGAGTCGAGTCCGATTCCAAGGAAACACTACTGTTTGTCAGTATCTTAACATTGTTTTAACCCAGGGGTGCCCAAAATCGGTCCTGGAGGGCCGGTGTCCTACAGAGTTTAGCTCCAGCCCCAATTAGACACACCTGAACCAGCTAATCAAGCTCTTACTAGGCATACTAGAAACCCCCTGGCAGGTGTGTTAAGGCAAGTTGGAGCTAAACCAACCAGGACCGAATTTGGGCTCCCCTGTTTTTAACCTTTACAACTGGAAAAACACAATATCAACTGAAATGTAAAAAAAAAACCTCTAGTGAATCTTGCCATTTTGATTTTTGATTTCACGACATCTCAAAATTAGTGTCCATGCTCTGCTTAGCAAACTTAATGTCATGTGACATAAGTTTTGGCTGAATTATGCTGACATATTTCAGAGTGAAACTGATTTTAGAATGTGATAAATTATAGGGCGGGACTTGACTTTATTTATTGATATAGTAAATGTATAAACTCAAGGGTGGGGGTAAAGGAGTAGGTATCTTGGTGAATGGGACCTTAACCCTTTAACTGTCACTCCCATTTTTGAACACAGACATAAAAATGCACTATCCAGACTTAAATTTTTATAATTCATGAATGAAAACATTTTGTAATATGATTTTGATGTACATTTTCTGTGGTAATGCAATGTCTGATTTTAAAAGAATGAATTTTGAGGTTTTAAGTTTTGAACTGTTTTGAACTGATTTATAAAGCGTGATAGGGAAAAAGGCAACGAAGAAAGTCTTTTGTAGGTCAGAACTCATGTTATGATGTAGATTTTTTAAGTTACACTCTTGCCACAATTAATCTATTACTTTTCCTACATACTTTGTAACACAAAATATGGTAAAATATCTATTTAGGAGTCTTAGACCTCTCCGACGATATATAGTTTGTCATGATTAGATTAGGATTTATTTGTAATATGATGAAGTAAACTTCCCACTGAGTGGACGGTGACAATTAAAGGGTTAAGAGCAGAAAATGCACCTCTTTTATTTCTGATTGTGGCTGTGTGTGTTTTGGGTTTTATATGACTTTTTTTCTTGGATGAAAATGAGGCTATGAGGGATAAACCTAGTCTTTACAATGGCACACACTGTGTATAAAGCCCTACCTATACTTTCCATAAGTCCCAGCAAACTCACACCTGTTTTATTTTTGAATGCATTTATAGTTACATTAATTACAATACTTTACATTATATAAAGAAAAAATGATGATGGGCCATTGAATTACTAGAAAATCATGCACACCCAAGGTGGTTTTGGACCCATTAAAACTACTGCTGCAAAGATGTTAGAAAAATTATTTTTCTTTGAAGCTAGAAACTGCCACCATGTTTAAAAATATAATAATTTCAATACAGAAAAACCTAATCAACTAATGTAAGTAAAACATTCTCAAGCTTACTGAAGACAAGTAAACACTCCAAGTAGGCCTATTACTTACCAACAAACGGATAAATAAATATATTAATCAAAAATACAAATGAAATAATATATTAAAGATGGATCTTTTTAAAAATAGTTTTTTTTACGTAAGTCTATTTAAAGGCTATCACAGAAACAGAATTTCTGTGAGTAATAAATGTTAAAATAAAACACTGCAAAATCTTCACTGTATACGTTAAATATGATTCTTATTAAAGTTAATAATTGATTCAGTCAAGAAAAGTGAGTGATTTTCTCTTTTTCTTTTGTTGTTTGATTGATATTTATGACACGGTCGGCAGCTGCAGGTTTACGCTGCTGTCGCTTTAAGATCTGACGCACAGATTAAATATTTTGGCGCATCAGTATTTCTCCCAACTGTTCAGGTTTACTTAAGACAAAACCGACTTCATTTACGTGAATATACTCCAAGACGAGCATGTGTGTAGCAAATAACAGAACCTAAAATAACAGAACCTAAAAATTGTACTCGAGACCGGACTCGAGTCCAAGTACGAGTCCGAGTACCCCAACTCTAGTACCACCAGACCAACGCAAGCTCTGTTTAGGCATTGATAGTGTTGCCATAGAAAGCATCATTCCGAACAGCTCCGAGTAGAACGTCATGTCGTCATCTTGAAATTACGGTAATTACGATATGGTGTGAACGCATCATTACACTCAGAAGGGGTAGCGCATGACGTAATCACATGGGGGGCAAGGGACAAATGGGAAATAGAGTCCAGAAAACATGGAATTCAGGGTGGAGTGCCCTCTAATGGAGCTCATGGGCACTCCAGGTGGTGATCGTAACATAGTCCCCTGAGCAGAGGAGAGCAAAGATCCCCAAGGCGGAGCAGATGACCTCCACAGCAGGGCAGATATCCACCAATGTAGAGCTAACGAGGCAGGTGACCACCAAGTCAGATCGGGCGGGACTGGAACAGCGAGCACAGAGAGGTTAACAGGGGACTTTGTGGCCATAACAGGACAGTCAGAGAGTTCATAGAGGGCCTTCTTGGCCGTGACAGGACAGGTAGAGTTCAAAAACAGAAGCTGCCACCTTGGGAGAAGCAGGAGCAGATATCACTGACTTGAGAGGCTCTGCAGCAGGAGCTGCCACCTTGGGAGCTGCCACCAGGAGGAGCTGGAGCGGGCATTGGATCAGACTCACAGACTGGAGTAGGCTCTAGATCAGATTCAAGGACTGGAGTGGACTCTGGAGCAGACTCAGAGCAGTGTGTAGCCCAAATACACAGAATTACATTACAGGGAGCACTGAGGATAGGGGAACAGTTTTTTTCTGAACTCTTCCCCAGATGTGTGGCTTGACGCAATCCTGTCTCTGAGCTCTACAGGCAGTTCTTTTGACCTCAGGGCTTAGTTTTTGCTCTGATACGCATTTTCAGCTGTTAGACCTTTTATTAAATGGTGTGTGCCTTTCCAGATCATACCCATTCAATTGAATTTGCCACAGGTTAACATCATTTGAAGTGTAGTAACATCTACAAGCAATATAAATGCTCCTGAGCTAAATTTCAAGTGTCCCAGAAAAGGATGTGAATACTTATGCAATGGAATCCTTTCAGTTTTTCATTTCTAATAAATTTGCACAGTTGTTACAAACATGTTTTTTACTTTGCCATTATAGTGTATAGAGTATAGACTGATGTGAAAATAAAGTTATTTAACCAGTTTAACAATAACAAAATGTGAGGAAAAAATGGGGTTTGAATACTTTTGCAAGGCACTGTGTCTGAGTGGCCCATATGTGACAGAAATAATATGCTTGTTTTTATTTTACAAACACATTGAGGTAACAAGACACTCATTCATTTCATTAAAACCTCATCTGCAGAAACACTTCATATTATATCAATGGCAACATGTGCTGTAATCTGACATTTTATAAAAAAAAAACCACTTATTTATTCTTGGGTGTTTAGATGTTTCAATCTAAAAGATATTATCTAAGAGGCTCTGAGTC
Source organism: Labeo rohita (assembly GCF_022985175.1). Taxonomy (NCBI): domain Eukaryota; kingdom Metazoa; phylum Chordata; class Actinopteri; order Cypriniformes; family Cyprinidae; genus Labeo; species Labeo rohita. The sequence goes on along the minus strand of NC_066878.1, from coordinate 2,918,110 downwards.
TTGAGAGTTTCCCAACCAAATACAATTTTTGCATTCAAAATGAACATGCTTGGTTTTGAATTGAATTAAGCTTTTTCATTTATTTGAAAACAATCAATACACTCAATTATTCTGTTAATATGCATTCTTTTAAAATCATAACAACAATAAATTACAAGTCCAGTGACAACTGTGAACAGTTAATGAATAGTTGAGTTTGAATGTTTATAGGCACATGTATTAAAGTCAGTGCTGTAGTTTTAAAATACCCTGTTATGTTTCATCTCCATCAATGCTTCAGGGAAGCTGACTTACAGACCTGGAAGAAATCGCTCGTCAGCAAACGAAGGAGCTTTGCGTTTTTGGAGCTGAACTCAAACAAATTTTTCCCACTGAAGAGATAAATGTTATCTGGAAGAAAAAGGTCAATGTGTACATTAATGCTACAATAACTTCTTCGTATTGTTGCAGATCTGTAGAAAAGGAAGTTAGAAACACCTACTGTTGGTCATGTGGGCTGCTGTAACCTCTCCACTCAACCCTACAAATGCATCTTCCACTCGTCTGGGATACCCTTCATCTATCTGATTCTTCCTCTCATCATAACTACCAAAAAAAACAGGAAATTGAAAATTCTGATGTATGTTTAGAGTACATTTTATAGGGTTTTGTTTATATTCCAGCACTTGACTCACCGATAGTAATATTTGTCAGAGAACAGCAGTGTTTTTCCTGTGTGCTGGTTGTGGACGGCAGCATCAACTTTTGTCACAGATGCTGGGAGACCAAAGCTGCTGAGAGGTTTAGGATAGCCAGGCTCAAGATTTTGGCCTTTGAAAGCCCACACTTGTGTACCTATAAATAAATAAAAGCCATAATAAGAGTTTTTCTGAGCATGGAGATACAGATCGTAAGTGTGATTGTGGTTTCAGCATTCCCAGATTGTTTGAGAAGATACCTTTGAATAGGAAAAGCTTATCTTGCGCTGGATCCTCATAAGCAGCATCTACATTATCAGGAGCTCTGGACCAAAAACTGTTGATCTGACGTGCCACTGCACTACTGCTTGAAGAACTACGCCAGAAAAAGCTGTGGAAAGAGACTTTGATTTCAATATTTTGTTTATACTGTATATAAAATACACAAGTTTGGTGTCTGTTTTGTAATATATTACCTGTCCTTGAAGAACACAGTTTCTCCCTTAAAACTCGTCACTGCATCCCAGACCAGATTTTGACAATCTTGTGGTGGTGATCGTTCCGGTTGTCGTTCTAGTGGTTGAGGTTGTAGTGGTTGTGGTTGTAGTGGTTGTGGTCGTGGTGAACCTGATGGAATTACCACATAGTAAACAAACAACTTAATATTTTTGACTAATAAAAAATTGTAGATGTTATTTTGCCAATCATTTTACCATAGAGTGACTGAATCCCTTCAATGTCATCAGAAGTCAGAGGGGAACGATCCGGATCAGTAAAGGTGTATGTAGGAAACATCAGAGCACCAGGAACGTTGGAATGAAAGAGACCCAAAGAGTGACCTAACTCATGGGCGGCCACCAAGAACAGGACATGACCTGTGGAGAAATTAAACAGAATAGGTTAATTTGTCACTTATTTTTTTTTACTTGAAAGTATCAAAGCTGAGGCTTTGAAAAATATTTTAGCCAAAAAAAGGAAAGAAAAGAAAAAAACTCACCTCTAGATGAGCGGAATGTGAAAGATTCATCATCATCGAAATGTGCATCTCCACCGATTCCAGAACCGGGAGCAAAGGCATGAGCCAAAGTCTTTTTTGGTCCATCAAACGCCAGACCATCACCATGATCTGTAAGAAAGAGTTTATTTGTCTTCTGCTCTCCTTAAATACATACATATAGGTAACATTAAGAATCTGTATTTTAAAAAATACTTATTTTTTATTATTTTAAAAATTGTTGTGCACTGAGTTGAATTGAACTGTTCTAAATCTGAAATTTTTTTTTCTTTTGATTAAATTGTGACTTTCTTTTAACATGTAGGGTACAATGGGGCTAAAGGCACCCCCTAAGAAAAAAATGTGCTTTTCACTATGCCCGAAGAATATGATTGCAGAAAAATATTTGTATTGAACATTTATGGAGCAACATATTTTATGTGAAAATAAATCATACAAGTTGTTTATTTTGTTAAAAACTCTCATAAATGTATGAGGTGGCAAGGGGGGCCTTTTACAAGGCACACAGTATTGATACAATTTTTTTAATAATGTTTAAGTTAATGCTTATACAAATCTACCCTATAATGATAAAATGATAAACAGGCTCGTCTCTCCACAAAGAGAAGAGAGGGGCGGGGCAAGCAGAGCTCACCTGCATTTAAAGCAGGCTCGTCCAGAATGAGATGATTTTTGCAGAGCTGATTTTGACAAGGTAAAAAGGGTGTTTTTTTACACAACCACTGAGAATTTTTAACCAAAGTAAATTATAGACTTTTCATTAAGACCCTAAAGAATAATGTGATACGATTAATAGCTAAGTTTAAATTGTTTAGAATTTCATTATAAACATGGTGATTTTTTCTAAGATGGACATCCAACATAATATATGACATTTACCATCTGAATCTAATGTCAACAAATGGAAATATCAGCCTTCTATTAATTATCATGTTAATATTGTGCCCTTTACCCCCAACAGCAGGGGTGCTCGATTCTCGTTTGCTACTTAAATCTACAACATTTTTAAAAACATCAAATATTAGATCAAGCAAGCACAGAATCGACTGCCCGTGATCGTGTCAAGGATCAACCAATATCGCACGTGTATGCTGAAAAGCGGATGTTTTGGCTATGCCACGTTTTTTTGCCATCTAGTGGTTTAGAGGAAAATATCAAAGGTGCCTTTTACCCTGGGGTGCCTTTAGCCCCGTCATACCTTATATCACAGAAACACTAAGTTTAACTTTACTACAAAAGAATTGATCAAAATGAAAAGCACACGGTTGTTAAACAAAATATGAAGTTAGATAAACTGATAGATGAAACTTACCTCTTACAGCAAAGGAGATCATGATGTCAGCTGTGCCCCTGATGATACGGGTGAATCTCAGTGGAGAGACTTCGGCCCAGACCTGCAGGGCTCTCGCTATGGAATCATCCACTTGCGCTCTTGTCATGTCAGGTGTGTAGTTGACGATTCTGTGGAAAAGAATCATTCTATTTATCTGCTTCTTTCACTTTGCCTTTTTCCAGTGATGCAAAGAGGACTGTTATTATACACACCTGTAGGTGAGCTTGTTGGTCTCCCATCTGGGTGAGCCTCCAAATGTGGTGTACGCGGCAACATCTGGAACTCCACAGCGGGGCATCTTCATCACGTCCAGTGTTTCTTTGTTCAGCTTTCCAGTCACCTCAAGCCCGAAAAACTTCTGCATCTCTTTCAGCCTCTCGGACGTGGTATCATTGCTTGATCCTGGGCTAAAAGAGGCAGAGTTTGACAAGCGTTTCAGATTGTAGAAGTTTCTCAGGTAATCCTAGAAGGCAAATAAACAAGGAATTATTAGACAAATTCTAGGCAATGGCAAAACTGGCAAATACAAGTATTATATGGAAAAACATACCTTTGCAATGGCTTTATCTTTGTCAGATGGCGGTGGAGTCGGTGCAGCTTGAATAACAAGCAACAGGCTTGCAAGAAAACACAGCTGCTGTTGAATCCCCATGTTGAGAGTTCCTCTGCTCATGTGCTTCGTTTCTGATGGCATCTGATGGTGATTTATATACTCTTAAAACTCTAAGGTGTTGAGCAACAGCTCAAATTAAACCACCAAACTGACAGGCAAGACAATAATAACAGGTTTTTTAGCTTAACCCAGCCTCTTCCTCCTCGCCTAGGTCTTTATTTTGTTTCTCTTCCTCATACCTCTATTTAGTGCCTATATTTTATGTACAGGTATGTGCCAAAAAATTAGAATATCGAGGGAAAGTCCATTTATTTCAATAATTTGTTTCAAAAAGTGAAACTTGTATGTTACATTAGTTCACTACACACCAAGTGAAATATTTCAAGCCTTTATTTGTTTCAGTTTTAATGATTATGGATTAAAGATAAAAAAATAAATAAATCCAGTATTTCACAAAATTAGAATATCATGACAAAGTTCAACATTCCAGGCTCCCTGTGTGTCAATCTAGTCAGCTAATTAACGCAAAACACCTGCAAAGGTTTTCTCAGTCTTTAAATTGTCTCAGTCTGGCTTAGTAGGCTTCCGAATCATGGGGAAGACTGCTGACTTGACGGTTGTGCAGAAGACCATCACTGACACCCTCCATAAGGAGGAAAAGTCTCAAAAGGCAATTGCAAAAGAAGCTTTTATGCTCACAGAGCGTAGTATCGAAGTATATTAACAGAGTGTTAAGAGGAAGGGAAAAATGTGGCCGGAAAAGGTGCACAAGTGACAGGGATGACCGTAGCCTTGAGAGGATTGTCAAGCAAGGGCGGTTCAGAAATCTGGGGGAGCTTCATAAGGAGTGGACTGAGGCTGGTGTCAGTGCATGAAGAACCACCACATACAGACGTCTGCATGACATGGGCTACAGCTGTAGAATTTCATGTGTCAAGCCATTCCTGAACCAAAAACAACGTCAGAAGTGTCTGTGCTGGGCTAAGGAGAAAAAGTAGTGGTCTGTTGCCCAGTGGTCCCAAGTCTTGTTTTCCGATGAAAGCAAATTTTGCATTTCATTTAGAAATCAAGGTCCCAGGGTCTGGAGGAAGACCGGAGAGGCACAAAAGTCAAGCTGCTTAAAATCCAGTGTGAAGTTTCCACAGTCAGTGATGGTTTGGGGAGCCATGTCATCTGCTGGTGTGGGTCCATTGTCTTTTATCAAGTCCACAGTCAACGCAGCTGTCTACCAGGAAATTTTAGAGCACTTCATGCTTCCTGCTGCCGACAAGCTTTTTGGAGATGATGATTTTATTTTCCAGCAGGATTTGGCACCTGCCCACAAAGCCAAAACTACCAGTACCTGGTTTAATAGCCATGGAAGAACTGTACTTGATTGGCTGGCAAACTCGCCTGACTTAAACCCCATTGAAAATCTATGGGGTGTTGTCAAAAGGAAGATGAGGGAACAGAGACCCTGAAATGCAGACGAGCTGAAGGCCAATATCAAAGCAACTTGGGCTACCATAACACCTCAACCGTGTCAAAGGCTGATCGCCTCCATGCCACGCCGCCTTGATGCTGTAATTAGTGCAAAAGGAGGCCCAACAAAGTACTGAGGACATAATACAGTACATTAACACACTTTTCAGAAGGCCAACATGTGTTTAAGATCCTTTTTTTATTGGTCACATTAAATATTCTAATTTTGTGAAATACTGGATTTTTTTTTTTTGCTTTAATCCATAATCATCAAAATTGAAACAAATAAAGGCTTGAAATATTTCACTTTGTGTGTAGTGAACTAATATAACATACAAGTTTCACTATTTGAAACAAATTATTGAAATAAATGGACTTTCCCTCGATATTCTAATTTTTTGGCACATACCTGTATATATTTATATATATTAATATATAATTGATAATAATATAAATGTATATATTAAAAGTACAAACAATGGCTACACACATTGGTTAAAATTATGATTAAAACTTGCAAGTAAAACAATAATGACATCACAAACATTACAGGACAGACTTATTTAACTTAAAATATAAAGAAAAGTGAAAGTGAAAATATCTAAATAATATAAAATCCAACATAAAACACCCCAGTGCACATATTAACAATCAGAAGGATATGAACTTAAATAAAATTTAAATGTGATGGCTTGTGCAGGGAATTCTGGGAGTGGCCATTTAACCTTTCTACTCATAATAAACATTGTTTTAATAATATTTTACCTTAAATGCCCCATCAAATCTAATATAAAGTACAAGGTAGCTAAAATTAGGTTACTTTTAAGTTAAAATACAAATGTTGTCTATAAAAATATTCTATGAATTATTACAAATAGTAATGTAACTTACCTTTAACCAATTAACAAAGTTGTACTGCACCAAAACATTTATATTTTATTAAATACTGAAAGAATGCCTGAAGAAAAATTGTATCTTTATTCGTTTAGAAAATGGTAAATGTTCCAGGTTTTAGGGTTAGGTTTTCCGTTAGAGTTTGTTTGTATTAATTGCTACTTGCTTAACATCACAACAAAACAAATCCAGGGGAAGCCCCAATTTAGAAAACAAAGTACAAAGTAAGCTTGTGGAACATGAGGTGTGTTTAGGGCGTTATGAAATATCTGCAGGTAATGACAACTGTTGTCACTTTTTATTGTCAGAGGAATGAGTAATAGTTGTAATGAATACACCAATGGCTGAGACTTTCGAGCTTTCGAACAAACACAAATAGGCACAGATTTAGGCACAGAGCTTTGTGTGGAAAAACAGACCGAAATGTATGTCAGTCATTCATCAAACGGGATGTGTGCAGAACTTGAATGAGGGTTGTTGACTGATGGAGCAAGTGAAGACATGGACATCAGAGCAAATTACAGATTATGAAATTAGAGAACAATTCAGATGAGTCAGGTGGACAGCAAAGATGAGCTTCTGGATTTGGGGTGACACAGATATAAAGAATGTTGCAGGAAACATCTTGAACTGTCATTACATTAATGTTTTCAATTAACGTAAAGATTGACATCGCCCTTGAAAAACAGTCTATGTGTCCTTTGTTTTTAATGTCTTTTCCCATACATAGGAGTTTTTTCCTTCTTAGGTGTGAAGAAAACGTTTAAATAAATAAATGTTTTAAAATAAATTTAAATTGCATTTACCATTAATAATAATAATAAAAAACACTATTATATTATACATTAAATTATTGCCTAAATTGATCAGTGTATACACATTATATCACTAATCATATACTTTGTTCCTTTATTATTTCATTTATTTATTGTATTTTTGATTCTTTCCTTTGAATCAGATATTGTCGTGTTATCATATTGTAAAATCGCAAGCCTCCCGGTTTTCATCCAAAATATCGTAAATTGTCTTCCGAAGACGAATGAAGCTTTTACGGGTTTGGAACGACATGGGGGTAAGTGATTAATGACAACATTTTTATTTTGGGGTGGAGTAACCCTTTAAGACAAGATTAAATATACTAAAAATACATATATTAAAAATATTTACTAAATATTTATACTATTATTCATTTCACATGGATTCATGCGTGTTTGGGAAAAGAAAGGAATCAGGGTCTTGAAAGATTTATTCTTAAATAACATCTTCTACACTTTCAAAAAGATTGAACATCTTTTTTTTTTTCAGATTCTTGCAAATCAGAGCTTTATTATAAAAGTATTCAACTCTTTTCCAGTGTCACTCCCTTTCTTACCTATTGAATGTTGCTTGGTTTGAATCCAAACAGCAAGGGACTCATTTAATGTATCCACCTTATATAACGTGGAAGTAAGCCTACGGGTGAGACTTACGGTTCATAGCCACTATAGGGAGTTTCACTAAACAAACTACAAACTATGCACTACAAACCAGTGTACTCAGAATTAAGATAATAAGCTTACATTAAAATTACATGATAAGACACACCTATTTGCAATATCAAGCAACAAAACAAGCTGTTTTGTACAAGTAAAAATAAAACTGAAAACCAGACCCATAAAATGTACAAATGGCCATGCCCAGTCTTATGGGAAAAATAAGATGGACATCCACCTTTTACTTTAACGCTGAAGTAAGCCTATGGGTGTGATTTCTGGTTCATTTGCCGCTATAGGGAAATAATGAGAAGAATAACAACATGCAGTAAACGGTACAACTGTTTTCACTACAAACCAGTGTGTACATAATTAAGATAATAGGCCTACATTACAGACCTGCAAATACGAGCAGTAATTAAGATATTAGCCTAATATTTCACCTCCCTGACCGAAAATGCTAAGAACAAACACAAATGTTTTGTTTTATGCCCTGGAAATCCTGATTTTGTTCCTCAGACAGTTTTTGGCACTCTTCTCCTTGATTTGTTAGAACTTTTGGCAGTCTATAGCACTCCAAATGTTTGTTCCCGGTCCGAACGATTAGTGTAGCCCCAAAACCTGACAATAACTGACCATTTTCAGCAGCAATAATCAGCAGAATATGAGTTTAATTCGGCCAATATGGTTGTTTTATGATGCGTGCGCTTTAATCTGATTGGCTGACGAACATTCTAAGTTGTGCACTTATTTTCAGGGAAATGCATATCACTCTGCCAAATGATTTCAGTTATTTCAGCCTTAAGTCCTTACAGCCTAAAACAGAAAAATAACAAAAACCCACAATGACACTATCAAGCAAATAAATATAGTTACAAACAGGATAAAAACTTCAGACTATTTCCATGTTTTTGCTACAAAATTTCGTGTTATTATATACAGAAAGCGCATACTTGTAACGAGGACGCAGAGGTGGAATCCAAAAGCGGATGTTTATTAAAGGAATCAGAATACACAAGAGCAGGCAGAGGGTCAATACCGGAAGGCAGTCCAATAGCAAACACAACATGAAACGTAATCCAAGCAGCAGAGAATATAAACAGGCAGTGGGTCAAATACCGAGCAGACAGTCCAATAAGGCTAACATGACAACAGGGGTGATCCAGAGAGCGATAGTCGAAAGGCAGAATACGGTCAAATCTTGAAATCAGTCCAAACAGGCAAATAATCCAAACAGGGGTAATCCGTAAATGCAAAATCCAGGAACAAAGCAAGACCCAACAGAGTAATAGTAAACGCTCGGTAAGGCAGGTGAAACTGGCAATACTTCGCAAAGTATAGAGCACATGGTCAGTCTTTAAATAGTGTCAAACAGGAAGTAACAGTAGAAGCAGCAGAGGGAGCATGCAGACAGTCCTAGGGTGAGGGCTCCCTCTGCTGGCTTGGCGTTACAGAATCCCCCCCCCTAGGAGCGACTCCTGGCGCTCAAAACAACAACAGTCCAGGTGGGTGGGGGAACAGAGGCAAAACAGGGGGTGGGACGGAGGGCCAGGTCCATGTAGAGCAGGTGGGCCTGGATCATGGAGCAGGGACAGACAGTGAAGCACTGGAGGACCTGGATCGTTGGGCAGGGACAGACAGTGAAGCACTGGAGGACCTGGACCATGGAGTAGAGGCAGACAGTGGAACCTTGGAGGACCAGGGCCATGGAGCTGTGACAGACAGTGGAACCTTGGAGGACCTGGGCCGTGGAGCAGTAGCAGGCCATGAAGTACTGGAGGGCCTGGGCCGTGGAGCAATGGCAGAGTAGGGGACCATGGTGGGGCAGGCAGAACAGGAAGCCGTGGCGCAGCAGGCAGAGCAGGCAGAACAGGAAGCCATGGCGAGGCAGGCAGAGCAGGCATAACAGGGAGCCATGGCGAGGCAGGCAGAGCAGGCATAACAGGGAGCCATTGCAGGGCAGGCAGAACAGGCAGAGCAAACAGGAGCAGAGATATCCACAGTGGGACTAATGACATGCATAGCAGAGCGGTGTGTTCATGCATGATTTTCTTGGCCGTGGCATGACAGGCAGAGAGTTTCATATGGGTCTTCTTGATTGCGACCTGGCGGGAGGATCTACAGCATGCGCTGACACCTCTGGGGGCATGGGCGCAGATGCTTGGGCAGGTGAGGCAGGGAAGTCATGAATGGCCTTCATGGCCGTGACAGGACGGGCAGAGAGTCCTTGGGGAAACGCCGCCCCTTTAGGAGGTTCTGCAGCCGGAGCTGCTGCTTCTGGGGGCATTGGCGTAGACTCTTTGACAGAAGAGGCCTCTGGTGTAGACTCGTGGACAGACGAGGCCTCGGGAGCAGACTCATGGACAGACGAAGCTTCGGGAGCAGACTCGTGGACAGACGAAGCTTCTGGAGCACAGTGTGCAGCCCACACACTGAAAATGGCTACGGCCATTACAGGCAGCACAGTGGATAGTGGGATGTCTGGTGA